>NW_021822801.1:37423-134923 GCF_901001165.1 Salmo trutta | reverse complement strand
ACATTTTTTACATTTTCTAAAAACACAATTCCTCTTTGACATTATGAGGTATTGTTTGTAGGCCAGGACACAGAATCTCAAATTAATCCAATTTGAAATTCAGGCCGTAACACAACAAAATATGATAAAATCCATGTATTGATCTCCTTCCTCTGGTTATTACAGAGGTCAAGAGACGTTGAGTAGAATGGATTGAAACATTGAAGAATAATGAATGAGTGAATGAGTGAATGGATGCACGAGTGAATGTGTGAATGAATGATTGAGTCCTTGCCGCTTTCTCCCCCTTAAAATACTCAGAAGTATCTGGTGCCCCAGAAATCTCTACACAATTGAGTTTGATGTTCGCTGTACTCTAAACTGCATACTGTTCTCTGCAGAGTTTTACTACTGCAGTCAAAAAGAGAGAGACAGCGAGAGAGACAGCGAGAGACAGACAGACAGACAGACAGACAGACAGACAGACAGACAGACAGACAGACAGACAGACAGACAGACAGACAGACAGACAGACAGAGAGAGAGAGACAACTATTACTCTTCTCCAATAGACTGTGGAGAGCACGGCGTCATGCAGCGTTGCTCCGTCTCAGCCAATGACATCACTCTTCGTTTTTTTTTTTTGTGAATGAAACAACGAACACAAACACCCAGAAACACACACAACGAGAGACAGGAGGAGCGCGGCCCATCAGATACTAGATACGCTAACGACCATCCACATACAGTAGACGATCTCATCCAACAGAAACACACCGCAGCTGAATAAAGAACCTGTTTGAGATTACGATTAAATCAGACATCTTGGAAATTAAGAGCAGAAGATAAGATATTGATGGATACCCTCCTGTGTAAAAATTACATTTTATTGATTAATTGATTGATTATACACATCCTAGAGGTAAGAAGAGCTGCTGTATTCAATATTAACTCATGTGTTTTTCATATGTAAAGAAGCCTGTCCGCATTGAAAAAATAACAAAAACAAACAAACAAATATCAAAAACAACTTGTAAATCAATAACAACAAAAACAATGTAAATCAATAAAACAACAACTAAATCAATAACAACAACATATAAATCAATAACAACAACAACATGTAAATCAGTAACAACAGGGCTCCACTGATTTCCCATGAATTTAGCATTAGTCTGCGAGCCAGGAAAAATAGGGTTAGTCTGAAAGGGATTTAGAGGGACAACACTGCCATCTATGGCCACACGGAGGTACTGCAGTATACACTTGCTGGATTACATCATCGATTTGGAGACTGCTGGATGCTTCAGGCAGCTATCACAGACAAAGAGAGCAGGAGGGCCGGAGGGAGAGAGAGGGGAGAGAGAGAGGGGGAGAGGGAGGGAGGGAGCAGGAGGGTCAGAAGGAGAGAGAGGGAGAGAGAGCGGGAGGGAGAGCAGGAGAGCCAGAGGGAGGGAGAGAGAGCAGGAGGGTCAGAAGGAGAGAGAGGGAGGGAGAGCGGGAGGGAGAGCAGGAGGGATAGAGGGAGGGAGAGAAAGCAGGAGGGACAGGGGGGGAGCAGGAGGGTCAGAAGGAGAGAAAGGGAGGGAGAGCGGGAGGGAAAGCAGGAGGGACAGAGGGGGGGAGAGAGAGCAGGAGGGTCAGGAGAGAGAGGGAGGGAGAGCGGGAGGGAGAGCAGGAGGGACAGAGGGAGGGAGAGAGAGCAGGAGGGACAGGGGGGGAGAGCAGGAGGGTCAGAAGGAGAGAGAGGGAAGGAGAGCGGGAGGGAGAGCAGGAGGGACAGAGGGGGAGAGAGCAGTCTAGTGCTTATATACATCATTGACATGAACCCAGACCTTTGTCTGATGGTCTTGAATAATTGTACAAAACTATGGAAAGGCCCCAGTACTCCTGTTGCTCCACATGACATTGTTGCTGTATTGCATTGAACAGACTGTAAAGCCATGACATCATGCAGCTCAGGTTGGCTGCCAAATCAACTCAAGGGGAAAAAGAGGAGAGGACACACTTTTGGTTGCTTAGGAATGGCTTCTGATGGGATCATTTTTTTTCTTCTTCTCTCCGCCACCTTCTGAGAGCGGGTTCTGCCCCCTAGTGCCTACATTTAATATGACATCATAAGGTGATCCAATCAGACTGTCTTGTCTGTCTACTGGCATTATGAGCAGTAGGGCCAGGAGTTTAACCTGACCACCTGATCTGACCAGGAAACACTCTGGGCCCTTCATGGACAGGGATAACTCTGGGCCCTTCATGGACAGGAAACACTCTGGGCCCTTCATGGACAGGAAACACTCTGGGCCTGACAAAGTAGTGTAGTAGAATAAGTCGTTCTGTCACTGAACAAGGCAGTTAACCCACTGTTCATAGGCCGTCATTGTAAATAAGAATGTGTTCTTAACTGTTCTCCCTAATTAAATAAAGGTTAAATAAATGTTTTAAAAATGGGGAAAAAAGACCTCTCTACTCTCAACCTACTGGAGCGTAACGGTCCTCTCCTGTAAAGCAGTGTTCTTCTGACTGCATACTGTAGGAGTTTGACCGTGTCCTCTCCTGTACAGCAGTGTTCTTCTGACTGCATACTGTAGGAGTTTGACCGTGTTCTCTCCTGTACAGCAGTGTTCTTCTGACTGCATACTGTAGGAGTTTGACCGTGTCCTCTCCTGTAAAGCAGTGTTCTGACTGCATACTGTAGGAGTTTGACCGTGTTCTCTCTTGTACAGCAGTGTTCTGACTGCATACTGTAGGAGTTTGACCGTGTCCTCTCCTGTAAAGCAGTGTTCTGACTGCATACTGTAGGAGTTTGACCGTGTTCTCTCTTGTACAGCAGTGTTCTTCTGACTGCATACTGTAGGAGTTTGACCGTGTTCTCTCCTGTAAAGCAGTGTTCTGACTGCATACTGTAGGAGTTTGACCGTGTCCTCTCCTGTAAAGCAGTGTTCTGACTGCATACTGTAGGAGTTTGACCATGTCCTCTCCTGTAAAGCAGTGTTCTTCTGACTGCATACTGTAGGAGTTTGACCGTGTCCTCTCCTGTACAGCAGTGTTCTTCTGACTGCATACTGTAGGAGTTTGACCGTGTTCTCTCCTGTAAAGCAGTGTTCTGACTGCATACTGTAGGAGTTTGACCGTGTCCTCTCCTGTAAAGCAGTGTTCTGACTGCATACTGTAGGAGTTTGACCGTGTTCTCTCCTGTAAAGCAGTGTTCTTCTGACTGCATACTGTAGGAGTTTGACCGTGTTCTCTCCTGTAAAGCAGTGTTCTGACTGCATACTGTAGGAGTTTGACCGTGTCCTCTCCTGTAAAGCAGTGTTCTGACTGCATACTGTAGGAGTTTGACAGTATTCTCCAGTGGTAACCATTTTGATCACAACCAGATGCTTTGACCAGAGCTGTACAAAGAGGGCCTTGTATCTTAACTCTGTTTCCCTGTCCCCCTCCTGCCCTAAACTCATTGTATCTCAACTCTGTTTCCCTGTCCCCCTCCTGCCCTAAACTGCCAACCTTCACATTCCTTTTTGCTGTATATCTCGAAGCCCTTCTATACATCTAGTTACAGCATGGGTGTGGCCTAATAATGTTTTTCTTCTTTACTGTGCACTCATTCACTACTTCCTACAAATCTAAAAGCATTGGATGGGTGTAGGCACGCTCTAGTGGGAGCATTGGATGGGTGTAGGCACGCTCTAGTGGGAGCATTGGATTGGTGTAGGCACGCTCTAGTGGGAGCATTGGATGGGTGTAGGCACGCTCTAGTGGGAGCATTGGATGGGTGTAGGCACGCTCTAGTGGGAGCATTGGATGGGTGTAGGCACGCTCTAGTGGGAGCATTGGATGGGTGTAGGCACGCTCTAGTGGGAGCATTGGATGGGTGTAGGCACGCTCTTAGTGGGAGCATTGGATTGGTGTAGGCACGCTCTAGTGGGAGCATTGGATTGGTGTAGGCACGCTCTAGTGGGAGCATTGGATGGGTGTAGGCACGCTCTAGTGGGAGCATTGGATGGGTGTAGGCACGCTCTAGTGGGAGCATTGGATGGGTGTAGGCACGCTCTAGTGGGAGCATTGGATGGGTGTAGGCACGCTCTAGTGGGAGCATTGGATGGGTGTAGGCACGCTCTAGTGGGAGCATTGGATGGGTGTAGGCACGCTCTAGTGGGAGCATTGGATGGGTGTAGGCACGCTCTAGTGGGAGCATTGGATGGGTGTAGGCACGCTCTAGTGGGAGCATTGGATGGGTGTAGGCACGCTCTAGTGGGAGCATTGGATGGGTGTAGGCACGCTCTAGTGGGAGCATTGGATGGGTGTAGGCACGCTCTAGTGGGAGCATTGGATGGGTGTAGGCACGCTCTAGTGGGAGCATTGGATGGGTGTAGGCACGCTCTAGTGGGAGCATTGGATGGGTGTAGGCACGCTCTAGTGGGAGCATTGGATGGGTGTAGGCACGCTCTAGTGGGAGCATTGGATGGGTGTAGGCACGCTCTAGTGGGAGCATTGGATGGGTGTAGGCACGCTCTAGTGGGAGCATTGGATGGGTGTAGGCACGCTCTAGTGGGAGCATTGGATGGGTGTAGGCACGCTCTAGTGGGAGCATTGGATGGCTGTAGGCACGCTCTAGTGGGAGCATTGGATGGGTGTAGGCACGCTCTAGTGGGAGCATTGGATGGGTGTAGGCACGCTCTAGTGGGAGCATTGGATGGGTGTAGGCACGCTCTAGTGGGAGCATTGGATGGGTGTAGGCACGCTCTAGTGGGAGCATTGGATTGGTGTAGGCACGCTCTAGTGGGAGCATTGGATGGGTGTAGGCACGCTCTAGTGGGAGCATTGGATGGGTGTAGGCACGCTCTAGTGGGAGCATTGGATGGGTGTAGGCACGCTCTAGTGGGAGCATTGGATGGGTGTAGGCACGCTCTAGTGGGAGCATTGGATGGGTGTAGGCACGCTCTAGTGGGAGCATTGGATGGGTGTAGGCACGCTCTAGTGGGAGCATTGGATGGGTGTAGGCACGCTCTAGTGGGAGCATTGGATGGGTGTAGGCACGCTCTAGTGGGAGCATTGGATGGGTGTAGGCACGCTCTAGTGGGAGCATTGGATGGGTGTAGGCACGCTCTAGTGGGAGCATTGGATGGGTGTAGGCACGCTCTAGTGGGAGCATTGGATGGGTGTAGGCACGCTCTAGTGGGAGCATTGGATTGGGTGTAGGCACGCTCTAGTGGGAGCATTGGATTGGTGTAGGCACGCTCTAGTGGGAGCATTGGATGGGTGTAGGCACGCTCTAGTGGGAGCATTGGATTGGTGTAGGCACGCTCTAGTGGGAGCATTGGATTGGTGTAGGCACGCTCTAGTGGGAGCATTGGATTGGTGTAGGCACGCTCTAGTGGGAGCATTGGATTGGTGTAGGCACGCTCTAGTGGGAGCATTGGATGGGTGTAGGCACGCTCTAGTGGGAGCATTGGATGGGTGTAGGCACGCTCTAGTGGGAGCATTGGATGGGTGTAGGCACGCTCTAGTGGGAGCATTGGATGGGTGTAGGCACGCTCTAGTGGGAGCATTGGATTGGTGTAGGCACGCTCTAGTGGGAGCATTGGATTGGTGTAGGCACGCTCTAGTGGGAGCATTGGATGGGTGTAGGCACGCTCTAGTGGGAGCATTGGATTGGTGTAGGCACGCTCTAGTGGGAGCATTGGATTGGTGTAGGCACGCTCTAGTGGGAGCATTGGATGGGTGTAGGCACGCTCTAGTGGGAGCATTGGATGGGTGTAGGCACGCTCTAGTGGGAGCATTGGATTGGTGTAGGCACGCTCTAGTGGGAGCATTGGATTGGTGTAGGCACGCTCAAGTGAGAGCATTGGATTGGTGTAGGCACGCTCTAGTGGGAGCATTTGGGAGGAAGGAAATAATTGGGACACAGCCCCTATAGCCACAACCCATTTCCCCTATAGGTGAGTAAGGCTATCCCCCCCACTACCCTAGTTAACCAAATACAGTAGACTCTAATTATTGAGACAGTGAAGCATTTGTTCTTATTTTGTCTCTATACACCAAAAGGTTGGATTTGATAAACAATGACTATGAGGTTAAAGCGCAGTCACTTTTATTGTAAATAAGAATATGTATCTAAAACACTTCTACATTAAAAATGTGGATACTACAATGATTACGGATAATCCTGAATGAATTGTGAATAATAATGAGTGAGAAAGTTAGCATGTTTTGGGGGTATGATATTTGTGTGTCTAACTTCTCACCATTACAATAACAGGGGAGGTTAGCATTATATATATCATACCCCCAAGACATGCTAACCTCTCCCCATTACAATAACAGGGGAGGTTAGCATTTTATATCATACCCCCAAGACATGCTAACCTCTCACCATTACAATAACAGGGGAGGTTAGCATTTTATATCATACCCCCAAGACATGCTAACCTCTCACCATTACAATAACAGGGGAGATTAGCAAGTATTAGGGGTATGACATTTGTGCATCTGTAACTTCAACACTCATTATTCATCTGGCACCACCATCGTGAAAAAAAAAAACAAAAAAAGACAAAAAAGAAGTGGGGGTAGCTATCTATATATATATATATATATATATCTATATATATATATATATATATCTCTATCTATCTCTTTATATTCATGTCTACATTCGTTTTTACCACATTTATTAAATTAGACACCTAAATGCATACAAAGCTAAACTAAAAAAAAGGGGGAAAAAAGACAAAATACAGTATATAAACATTTTCTTAAAGTATAATACTATAACAAAAAATGTCATTTTGTCCTTAAACATTTAATTGAAATACTGTACATTTTACATGACATTTGTCATTTAGCAGACGCTCTTATCTACAGAATGTAGAATTTTATTAATTCCTATGGAGGACTTCTTCTACTGGGGAGTGCCAATATGGCCGACCAGTGGCTTCAAAACCTCTCAACGGCCAATACACAGCATCAGCTATTTAGGGTTTATATACACATTATTGGTAGAGACAAAGGGCCTCATTTATAACCGTTGCACGAATTTCAAACTAAATATCTGCACGCGCCATTTCTGAAATGACTGCGCACATACAAAAAAAATAATGAGATTTATAAACTTGACACACGCCATAGACCGGTTAGCTGAGAATATTACGAACGAGGCACATACTTCAAATGGGCCAGAAGGTCCTCCATTGTGGTGGTTCTTTATGGACAGATAACTAGCAAAAATTACCAGTAACTGCTATGTGGGGAATCTTGATTTGAAATGTTTTGACTGGAAGTCACATCTATGCTAAAATGGCAAAAATTCACAAGCTAGCTAACCAATAACTGTAACGATGTATTTGAGAGAAAGCAAGTGCTCATTGTGCAACTTTATTTACAGTTCCAGTCAAAAGTTTGGTCACTCCTACTCATTCCAGGGTTTCTCTTTATTTTACTATTTACTACATTGTAGAATAATAGTGAAGACATCAAAACTATGAAATAACACACATGGAATCATGTAGTAACCAAAAAAAGTGTTAAAACAAATCAAAATATATTTTAGATTCTTCAACTTAGCCACCCTTTGCTGCAGAAGCCAAGCTGGCTAAGTGTGCCTTAAAATCTAAATAAATCACTGACAGTGTCACCAGCAAAGCGCCCCCACACCATCACACCTCCTCCTCCATGCTTCACGGTGGGAACCACATGCGGAGATCATCTGTTCACCTCCTCTGCAGCTCACAGCCACTGGAACCAAAAATCTCACATTTGGACTCATCATACCTAAAGGACACATTTCCACTGGTCTAATGTCCACTTCTCATGTTTCTTGGCTCAAGCAAGTCTCTTCTTCTTATTGGTGTCCTTTAGTAGTGGTTTCTATGCAGCAAATCGAACACGAAGGCCTGAGTCACGCCATCTCCTCTAAACAGTTGGATGTTGAGATGTTGCTGTTACTTGAACTCTGAAGCATTTATTTTGGCTTTTAACTCTAATGATCTTATCCTCTGCAGCAGAGGTAACTCTGGGTCTTCCTTTCCTGTGGTGGTCTTCATGAGAGCCAGTTTTTTTTAATCGCACTTGATGGTTTTTGCGACTGCACTTGAAGAAACTTTCAAAGTTCTTGACATTTTCTGGATTGACTGACCTTCATGTCTTAAAGTAATGATGGACTGTCATCTCTCTTTGCTTATTTGAGCTGTTCTTGACATAATATGGACTTGGTCTTTTACCAAATACGGCTATCTTCTTCCTACCACCCATACCTTGTCACAACACAACAGATTGGCTCAAATGCATTAAGGAAAGAATTTTCACAAATTAACGTTGTTAACGTTTAACAAGGCGCACCTGTTAATTGAAATGTATTCCAGGTGACTACCTCATAAAATTGGTTGAGAGAATGCCAAGAGTGTGCAAAGCTGTCAAGCAAATGGTGGCTACTTTCAAGAATCTCAAATATAAAATATATTTTGATTTGTTTAACACTTTCTTGGTTACTACATGATTCCTTGTTATTCATAATTTTGATGTCTTCACCAATATTCTACAATGTAGAAAATAGTAAATATAAAGAACAACCCTGGAATGTCAAATCCAAGCTTTGACTGGTACTAAAAAAACACACAAAATCAACAGTATGTGGACACCTGCTCATCAAACACTCCAAATCGTGGGCATTAATATGGAGTTGGTCCCCCTCTTTGCTGCTATAAACAGCCTCCACTCTTCTGGGAAGGCTTTCCACTAGATGTTGAAACATTGCTGTGAGGACTTGCTTTCATTCAGCCACGAGAATTAGTGAAGTCGGGCACTGATGTTAGGCGATTAGACCTGGCTCGCAGTCGGCATCCAATTCATCCAAAAGGTGTTTGATGGGGTTGAGGTCAGGGCTCTGTGCAGGACAGTCAAGTTCTTCCATACTGATCTCGACAAACCATTTCTGTATTGATTTTGCTTTGTGCACGGGGGCATTGTTATGCTGAAACAGGAAAGGGCCTTCCCCAAACTGTTGCCATAAAGTTGGAAGATTTCCCTTCACTGGAACTAAGGGGGCTCGTCCGAACCACGAAGAACAGCCCCAGAGCATTATTCCTTCTCCACCAAACTTTACAGCTGAGACTATGCATTGGGGCAAGTAGCGTTCTCCTGTCATCCGCCAAACCCAGATTAGTTTGACGGACTGCCAGATGGTGAAGCGTGATTCATCACTCCAGAGAATGCGTTTCCACTGCTCCAGAGTTCAATGGCAGTGAGCTTTACACCACTCCAGCCGACGCTTGGAATTGCACATGGTGATCTTAGGCTTGTATGCGGCTGCTCGGCCATGGAAACACACTTCATGAAGCTCCGAACAAACAGTTCTTGTGCTGATGTTCCAAACTGCCTCTGGAAGCAACTCGGTTGAGAGTGTTGATTTTTAAGCACTATGTGCTTGGCAGTCCCGTTACGTGAGCTTGTGTGGCCTACCACTTTGCGGCTGAGCCGTTGTTGCTCCTAGACGTTTCCACTTCACAATAACAGCACTTACAGTTGACTGGGGCAGCTCTAGCAGGGCAGAAACTTGATGAACTGACTTGTTGGAAAGGTGGCATCCTATAATATTGCCACGTTGAAAGTCACTGAGCTCTTCAGTAAGGCCATTCTACTGCCAATGTTTGTCTATGGAGATTGCATGGCTGTGTGCACAAAAAAAAATAATGCTAGTACTTGAACAGTCAAAACATGTGAAATGCCACTCCCTAACACCAACTATGGGTGGCAGGTAGCCTAGCGGTTAAAGAGTGTTGGGGACAGCAAACGAAAGGTCGCCGGTTCAAATCCCAGAGCTGGCAAGGTGGAAAAATCTGCCGTTCTGCTCGAGCAAGGCAGTTAACCAACTGCTCCTCGGGAACCAATGACGTCGATTAAGGCAGCCCCCCCCCTGCACCTCTCTGATTGAGGGGTTGGGTTAAATGTGGAAGACATTTTGGTTGAATGCACTTAGTTATGCAACTGACTAGGTACCCTCTCTTTCCCCATTAGTGGGGGAAACGCAAAACTGACCCAAGGTCAGGATTTAGGGGCAACTTCACCCTACTCCTGGGGATAGTATAGGAATAGTTATTGCAGTATAGTATTTGAGGGTCAAATCAATGGCTACATTTCCTACCTTTACTAGCTCGTCGCTGGTTAATTGTAGCCTGGTCCCAGATCTGTTTGTGCTATAAGCTCCCGAGTGGCACAGCGGTCTAAGGCACTGCATCTCAGTGCTAGAGGCGTCACTACCGGTTCAATCCCGGGCTGTACCACAACTGGCCGTGATCGGGAGTCCCACAGGGTGGCGCACAATTGTCTCAGCGTCGTCTGGGTTAGGGGAGGGTATGTAGTCATTGTAAAAAAAAATGATTTGTTCTTAACTGACTCGTCTAGTTAAAAAACGGTAAAATTCAAAATGTTTGTTATGACAAGGAGTTGACGTGATAACACAAAACAGATCTGGCACCAGGCTAGTTTAACAGCATGCAGGTTGGTATATCAGGTAGTAAACACAACTCAAGTACCCAGACATGACATTCATAAAGGGACAAAAAAGGCAGAACTTCAGACGACTGTGGACTCAACAGCAACGCCGTTGTGCTATAGCAGTACGGACCTGGCAGAAATATCAATAGACTAACCTGGTCCCAGATCTGCTCATGTCATGCCAAACAATGCACACCCAGACCGGTAGCCAGACCATCACCCAGACCGGTAGCCAGGCCATCACCCAGACCGGTAGCCAGGCCATCACCCAGACCATCACCCAGACCGGTAGCCAGGCCATCACCCAGACCATCCCCCAGACCATCACCCAGACCATCACCCAGACCAGTAGCCAGGCCATCACCCAGACGATCCCCCAGACCAGTAGCCAGGCCATCACCCAGACCATCCCCCAGACCAGTAGCCAGACCATCACCCAGACCGGTAGCCAGGCCATCACCCAGACCGGTAGCCAGGCCATCCCCCAGACCATCACCCAGACCATCCCCCAGACCATCCCCCAGGCCATCACCCAGGCCATCACCCAGGCCATCACCCAGACCATCCCCCAGACCATCACCCAGACCATCACCCAGACCATCACCCAGACCGGTAGCCAGGCCATCACCCAGACCATCACCCAGACCGGTAGCCAGACCATCACCCAGACCATCACCCAGACCGGTAGCCAGGCCATCCCCCAGACCATCACCCAGACCATCCCCCAGACCATCCCCCAGACCATCCCCCAGACCATCTTAAAAGGAAGCGAGTACAGTATCTTAAAAAAAGGGCTTACATTTAAAATACCCATTACTGTAGACGACAATACAGTATATTCTTCCAATCGGGACGTCTGTAAATCAGACATACTTTCAAATCAGGCAATTGACTCAAAATGGCTTTTTGATCAGTTCTGTAATGAAACGCAACAGGAAAAGGCATGTGTCCCACTCAAATGGCACCCTATTCCTTAACCCTTGACCAGAGACCATAGGGTTCAGGTCAAAGGTTGTATGCTACAAAAAGGGCATAAGGGTTCGATAAAATCAAGTTCATTCAGTCCTCAAAGACAAGCGATGCTCCCAAACTCTGAATATATTTTAGCATTTGAGGTTAGTAAAGGGTTTTCCCCAAACTCGGTCGTCGGGACTCCAAGGTTTGGTTTTTGCCCTAGCACTACACAGCTGATTCAAATAATCATCCAGCTTTGGTCATTTGAATCAGCTATACACACACACCCCTTGAGGTCCCGGTGACAGATTTCAGGAAACGCTGGGTTAGTAGTATGATTGGGTAAAAATACAAAAAGTTAACATTGGTATACCAATCAAAAAGGGTAAATCAAAAAAGTTTATATAGATTTTCATCAATGGGTTTATGATGTGTTAAGGATATTGATCCTTAATGATTGGGTGCAGGGGTTTTGTACAGGGGTCTTGTACATTTTTAACTCAAAAACATCTGGTAAGAAAACATCCACTTCTACGTTTGAACTAAGCAACATGTATTTAAAGTAAAAAGATATTTGTTGAGCCCTGAGAAAACGAACATGAAGCCATGAGTTGGTTCATAACACTAGCCAATAAGTAACGGTTGGCAGCATGGCTCCAGTGGCTGAAACAAAATGAGGGGCTTGTCTGCGTGCATGGTGGTGTGTGTTTTACTGGTGGTAAGGAGGAACATTGCTTCAATATAAAAGGAATCAGCAAAGGCTACGGGTGGCAGTAGGGAACAAACAAGCAATATTACACACACTCCCCAAAAATAGATACAAATAAAAATATAGCAAGTGTGTAGGAAAAGAATGATCCCCAACTGGCCCCCTATTCTCTACATACTTGACCCCAAATGGCACCCTATTCCCTACATACTTTTGACCCCAAATAGCACCCCATTCCCTATATAGTGCACTACTTCTGAACAGAGCCCTGATAAAAAGTAGTGCACTATATAGCGAATAGGGTGCCATTTGGGATGCACCCTAGGGCCATCTTTCACAACATACTCTGGTTATCCTAACAATACCAGTGAGTCTCTCCCAGTATTGGGTCAGAAGGCTCCATGTGGAAGACCAGGGGACTCATACCATCGATGCCCAGGCAGACCTCACCATCCTTAGGCCTAGATATCAGGTCTGCTGGCTTCTTGTGAACCGAGAACCAGGACCTAGCCGGGTAGGGTCCACTACATCACATTGTAAAACACAAGTTGACAGATAACAGTCACACAATGGTAGATATGGGTAAGAATCTGTTTCCAGGGGTTAATACCCATAACCCATCTCTGTACGGGACAATCTGTGTTTTCAGACAAGAACAGTTCATCAAGACATAACGTTCTGCTATGGGGTGATTGTTGGTCTGCCTGTCATTGCAGGTCTAGGTCAAACCAGAAAGACAGGCTTTGAGAAGGAGTTTGTTCTTTCAGCCACAGAATTCTCCCCTCTAGACAGTTTGTGTTTGTGCTGGCCTGCCACATTTGTCCGGATGGCAACATAGGCTTACTTCCTTCGATCACATCTATACCAAAACAAACAGCTATTTTCACATTCAAGGTCAATTACCCAGCAGGTCCTCTATGAGCAATGCAGTCCAGGATGTCAAGAAAAAGCATTGCTCCAAAATGGCTGCTGAGCTACAGCTGATGAAACCACTGGGCTATAGGATACATCAGTTCATTATACTGTAAACGACCACATTTGGGCCATAAATCTGGCCAATAACATGGCTCCAAAATCAAAATCCCCAAAATGGCCGCTGAGTTTCCATTTCACTCAGTTACAGAGCAGGTCTTCCAGTGGAAGCTGGTCCAGGTCGTAGGAGAACAAGTTGTCTTCCCCCAGGCTGAGCATGTAGTCGTCCTCCTCAAAGAGGAGGGAGGGAGAGAGGGAGACAAAGGGCTCCTGGTCGACATCCTGGAGGGGGAGGAGGGAGACAGGGGTCACTGTCACTGCTGAGCATGCTGGGAGCCTGGACAGGGCGTTGGAGAAACTGATACTGGCGTTATCACTCGAGTTATTACCCCCTGGTGAAATGGAGAGAAAGGGGCAGAGAGAGAGGCGAGAGAAAGGGGCAGAGAGAGAGGAGAGAGAAAGGGGCAGAGAGAGAGGAGAGAGAAAGGGGCAGAGAGAGAGGCGAGAGAAAGGGGCAGAGAGAGAGGAGAGAGAAAGGGGCAGAGAGAGGAGAGAGAGTGCTTTGAAGGAGTAGTTTGCCCAATAACCAACCACAGAGATAGAGGACTCTAGTGCCCAAAAGCCTGTTTTAGCATGGGCAGAACCATTGAGAACTGTCACCATTTTGAAGTAGTCAACTGGCTGGGACTTCCTATGGGTTAAGTGCCTTGCTCAAGGGCACAGAGAGAGAGAGATTAGAACCAGCAACCTTTCGGTTACTGGCCCAACGCTCTTAACCGCTAGGCTACTAGGTCGCCCTAGTAGTAGAAACAAATGCACTACTTCAAAATGGAGATGCCTGTGCTCTCTCAGACGCCATAATGGGACAGATAGATAATGATGCGATGTCGCGATGTCTAAGTTTATGGGCTCACCTTGTGACACCTTGAGGACGGACAAAGAGGAGTTTCCATTGACATACGATGAAGAGGGATGTCCGTTTCCATTCAGTGCCACGTCATTCAGCGTGGAGGAAGGGGCGTGTTCATCAGAGCATAGGAAGACTTCTATTGGACCCTGGGTACTGCTCAGGTGGACCTGGAGACTCTGATTGGACAATCGACAAATCAATAATTTCAGTATTTCAGCAATTCAATAGCCAACTGCAGGTAATAAAGAGAACATTGACCATGATCAGTGTGTGTGTGTGTGTGTGTGTGTGTGTGTGTGTGTGTGTGTGTGTGTACGTACCTCTGCAGGGTCTGGCACCTCAAGTCTGGTTTCAGCAGGGGCTTTGACCACAATGACCGTCTGGTCCTTCAGACTAGGAATCCTCTTCACATCCTCATACGATATGTATGCAAACGTACCCAGGAGTTAAGGAAAGAGTAGTCATTCACACACACAGGACAAGAACACACACACCTCAAACACAGCAGGCTTGTAAAGGAAGGCTATTTCCTTGTGGGTGTGTCCTCAGTCATCTGTTGGATGATGTGTGTAGAGATGTGTAGGAGTTCATCCAGTCTCTTCTCCTCCTGGGTCAACTCCAGCAGCTCTTTACCCACAGAGTCAGGGGTCTGGACCCTGGCCACTCCGTCTGGAGACAGGCTACAGCCCCTACACACACACACACACAGGAGAGAGCGCATTTAACACACTCACAAATAAGAAAAAAAAAAATAAAAAAATAAACAGTCAACATACATTTCATCCACACACGTTCTTGAGTTTCCCTGTGACATCATGTAAAGTCAGCAAGAAAAAAAAAAAGAAAAAGTCCCTTTTTCAGGACCCTGCCTTTCAAAGATAATTCGTAAAAATCAAAATAACTTCACAGATATTCATTGTAAAGGGTTTAAACACTGTTTCCCATGCTTGTTCAATGAACCATAAAAAATAATGAACATGCATCTGTGGAACGGTCGTTAAGACACTAACAGCTTACAGACGGTAGGCAATTAAGGTCACAGTTATGAAAACTTAGGACACTAAAGAGGCCTTTTCTACTGACTCTGAAAAACACTAAAAGAAAGATGCCCAGTCTCTGCTCAGCTGCGTGAACGTGCCCTAGTCATGCTGCAAGGAGGCATGAGGACTGCAGACGTGGCCAGGGCAATAAATTGCAATGTCCGTACTGTGAGACGCCTAAGACAGCGCTACGGGGAGACAGGACGGACAGCTGATCGTCCTCGCAGTGACAGACCACGTGTAACCACACCTGCACAGGATCGGTCCATCTGAACATCACAGCTGCGGGACAGGTACAGGATGGCAACAACAACTGCCTGAGTTACACCAGGAACGCACAATCCCTCCATCAGTGCTCAGACTGTCCGCAATAGGCTGAGAGAGGCTGGACTGAGGGCTTGTAGGCCTGTTGTAAGGCAGGTCCTCACCAGACATCACCAGTAACAATGTCGCCTATGGGCACAACCCCACCGTCACTGGACCAGACAGGACTGGCAAAAAGTGCTCTTCACTGACGAGTCGCGGTTTTGTCTCACCCTGGGTGATGGTCGGATTCGCATTTATTGTCGAAGGAATGAGCGTTACACCGAGGCCTGTACTCTGGAGCGGGATCGATTTGGAGGTGGAGGATCCGTCATGATCTGGGGCGGTGTGTCACAGCATCATCGGACTGAGCTTGTTGTCATTGCAGGCAATCTCAAGGCTGTGCGTTACATGGAAGACATCCTCCTCCCTCATGTGGTACCCGTCCTGCAGGCTCATCCTGATATGACCCTCCAGCATGACAATGCCACCAGCCAAACTGCTGTGCGTGATTTCCTGCAAGACAGGAATGTCAGTGTTTTGCCATGGCCAACGAAGAGCCTGTGTCTGGGACCCGTTGGATTGGAGGGTGAGGGCTAGGGCCATTCCCCCCCAGAAATGTCCGGGAACTTGCTGGTGCCTTGGTGGAAGAGTGGGGTAACATCTCACAGCAAGAACTGTCAAATCTGGTACAGTCCTTGAGGAGGAGATGCACTGCAGTACTTAATGCAGCTGGTGGCCACACCAGATACTGACTTACTTTTGATTTTGACCCCCCCCCCCCCCCCTTTGTTAATGGACACATTATTCAATTTCTGTCAGTCACATGTCTGTCGAACTTGTTAAGTTTATGTCTCAGTTGTTGAATCTTGTCATGTTCATACAAATATTTACATGTTAAGTTTTGCTGAAAATAAAACCCAGTTGACAGTGAGGACGTTTCTTTTTTTTACTGAGTTTATATAGTTTCGGCATCGTCGTGCCGACCCCCATCTTAATGGCTGGGATATCGGGCGGCGTTACGGTACACTTCCACCAACTATGGAGAATTTCTAACCAGGCAGTGCAATACAACTTGGCTTGGCTCTGCACTGCTGTGTATAAAGGTCATAGACAGACCCCCCCCCCCCCACTCACATCCATTGGATGTTGTTCTTGGACGACTTCTTGATGAGATGCACCCCATCTAGGACGTTGGTGATGTCATAGAGGCGTCTCTTCTGCACCTTGAGGGACTCTGCGGCCCGATTGAGGTCCACCACCCCGTCACTGGACTGGGCAAGCAGCTGGACAAACTTCTGGGTCAGGAGGCCTAGAGATGTGTCATACCTGGTCTTCTCTAACGGTGAGGGGGGAGCTGGAGAGAGACATGGGTTAGTTAACAGACAGGAGCTGGAGGGAGGGGAGAGATGGGTTAGTTAACAGACAGGAGCTGGAGGGAGGGGAGAGATGGGTTAGTTAACAGGCAGGAGCTGGAGGGAGGGGAGAGATGGGTTAGTTAACAGGCAGGAGCTGGAGAGAGAGGAGAGATGGGTTAGTTAACAGGCAGGAGCTGGAGGGAGGGGAGAGATGGGTTAGTTAACAGGCAGGAGCTGGAGGGAGGGGAGAGATGGGTTAGTTAACAGGCAGGAGCTGGAGGCCATGCTGCTGCTCCAGTTTCAACTGTTCTGCCTGCGGCTATGTAACCCTGACCTGTTCACCGGACGTGCTTGTTGCACCCTCGACAACTACTATGATTATTATTATTTGACCATGCTGGTCATTTATTAACATTTGAACATCTTGGCCATGTTCTGTTATAATATCCACCTGGCACAGCCAGAAGAGGACTGGCCACCCCTCATAGCCTGGTTCCTCTCTAGGTTTCTTCCTAGGTTTTGGCCTTTCTAGGGAGTTTTTCCTAGCCACCGTGCTTCTACACCTGCATTGCTTGCTGTTTGGGGTTTTAGGCTGGGTTTCTGTACAGCACTTTGAGATATCAGCTGATGTACGAAGGGCTATATAAATACATTTGATTTGATTTGAGAGATGGGTTAGTTAACAGGCAGGAGCTGGAGGGAGGGGAGAGATGGGTTAGTTAACAGGCAGGAGCTGGAGGGAGGGGAGAGATGGGTTAGTTAACAGGCAGGAGCTGGAGGGAGGGGAGAGATGGGTTAGTTAACAGGCAGGAGCTGGAGGGAGGGGAGAGATGGGTTAGTTAACAGGCAGGAGCTGGAGGGAGGGGAGACATGGGTTAGTTAACAGGCAGGAGCTGGAGGGAGGAAGGCAGACACATACACACTTGAGCAGGTCCAGGTAGGTGAGGGAATTAATGACAAGTGAACTGTGAATACACACTTGGCCACAAAGAGCAACAATGTTCCTCAGGCATGGGCGTCACATCTTTATTCCTCAACAAAGGCTAGACCATCTCTTCACACTAAAATGGCCTCCGCTCCTTTCCTTCAACTTTTAAGTTATTGGAAGGTTTTCAGCAGGCCATGACGTGGCTCAAAACTGAAATAAACAGGAAGTTAAAGACTTGAGATGAGACGTTGTTTCTACTAAACTGAGATGAATGCACTGTAACTCCGCCCTGGACGAGGAATGGTGTAACTCCGCCCTCGGGGCAGCAGGTAGCCTAGTGGTTAGAGCGTTGGACTAGTAACCGAAAGGTTGCAAGATCGAATACCCGAGCTAACAAGGTAAAAATCTGTCGTTCTGCCCCTGAACAAGGCAGTTAACCCACTGTTCCTAGGTCGTCATTGAAAATAAGAATTTGTTCTTAACTGACTTGCCTGGTTAAATAAAGGATAAATAAAAAATATATTAAAAAAAAAGAGGAATGGTGTAACTCGCCCTGGATGAGAGCTTCATGACTAAAATGTCAATGAATCCCATGGTAACTAAACCACCCCATAATGCTAAACTAAACCACCCCTCCCCCCTCTTACTCTTGGGTCCTCTGAGGGAGAGCCTGGTGGCTCGCTTAGCTCTGGAGCCACTGTTAGTCTCCCTGGTGTACTGTTGATCACTCTCCTCCAGCTCCAATCGACGCTTCGCCTGACACACAGAAAAAACATTTATACAATGTGACAATCTGGATGAAACAGAACAGTGAAAGTGTGGATCAAATCTGGAGGTGAATTATGTTAGTCCAGGGTCCCGGTGTGAACAGCAGTTCTAACAGCAGGTAGCCTAGTGGTTAAGAGCGTTAGGCTAGTAACCGAACGATACCCGTGAGCAAAGGCACTTAAATTCTAAAGCGCTCTTTTGAGCTGGACAAGAGAAGTCTGCTAAATGACTAAAATGTTTAAAAACTAGTAGACAATGTCACCATTCAAAAACCAAGTACCAGCTCAGAATCAACAGAATGAATACACCCCTGATCACACGCAAACACTGTTCACTTTCATAGCAGCCACGTACAAACAGCATGATCCCTTTCATAGCAGCCACGTACAAACAGCATGATCCCTTTCATAGCAGCCACGTACAAACAGCATGATCTTTCGATGGCTGTATAATTCCTTCTCGCATCTACACACTCCACCTCTCAAATTTTCCCTTCGCTTGTGGACTTCAATGTACAACACATCAGCTGTCTGTGACCAGGCGAAAAGACCTTTCCATGCCAAACCTTCCTATCGTAACTGCTACACAAAGCCTACATTGTTGTCACCATATTATCATCATATTCAACATAGCTACAAGAAATAACGCAGTAGTAAACCCACTACAATCATGCAGTACAGTCTACAGTCAAGAGCAAGCAGTTTAGCAGTTACACCGGCAGGCCCACAGCGGTAATTAATTAATAATACCAAAAGCTTACTTTGACTTGGAAGAGTTCCCCTGTTGATTAGCCATAACCAGCTAGCTAACATAGCATTCCTCTGTTGAATGCATTCAGTAGTACAACTGACTACGTATTCCTCTTTCCCTTTGTTTGAGCGGGCTAAACTAGCTATATGCATTCGTTAGCTAAGTAAGTGAAAGTTACAAAAAATACAAAATATCTCTTGCTTAATTTTTGAAAAAATGAATTTGTTCAAAACTGTTCAACCATTGTCTCTGAGTCAACTACTCACCAGGTATGCACTGCAGTGCTAGCTAGCTGTAGTTTATGCATTCAGCACTAGATTAATTATCTAATCCTTTGATTGGGTGGAGAACATGTCAGGTCATGCTGCAAGAGATCTGATAGGTTGGAGGACGTCCTCTGAAAGTTGTCATAATTACTGTGTAAGTCTATGGAAGGGGGTGAGAACCATGAGCCTCCTAGGTTTTGTATGGAAGTCAATGCACCCAGAGGAGGATGGAAGCTAGCTGTCCTCTGGCTACACCATGGTGCTACCCTACAGAGTGCTGTTGAGGTTACTGTAGACCATTGCAAAACAGTGCTTCTTTATTATTATTTGGTGACATGTGAATATACTTACTATAGTTTTACCTAAAAAAGGATTAAATGTTTTACTATTTTTACAAAATTGACTGAGGATAGTTCTCCCCTTCCTCTGAGGAGCCGCCACTGGTCACCTCCCTGAGTTTGCATAAATCATTTCTTAGTGTGAGTTAATATGAATCGTCTTTAACACATAAAATGTGCTGTTTGTGGGATGCAGTTTGCAAGTGCATGCTTACAGATTTAGACCACATCACAACAAATCTGAAATGTGTTGTACTTCCTCATGGTAGGACTTCCAGGTTAGCTAGCAAAAAAATAAAAAAAGTGCTACCTTGGTACGTGACAGATCTGTTCAGCTATGCGCTTACGATTGTCATTAGATACATGGAAGATAGTCCCCTCCTTGTCATAAAACTAAAAGTACTGGAACTATGGTAAATAATGAAGTTGGACCCAAAACGCACTCTTTAGAGCAGCTGGAGCAAAGGATTACAAATTGGGTTGGTGGGTGGCGGCGGGGCAGCCAGCTAAACTGGGAGAAGATTCTCCCACATCCCCCTCCAAGCGTCGTTTACGGCCTAGTTTGTGGTGTTAAAACATATAAATACATTTCTTTAGATATTCATGCTTTCTTTAGCTAGCAAATGAACATGAGCTAAGACACGTTTGTCTGTCGACTGTATTTATGATTGATTGGCTGTTATTCTTACGATTTTATTTCTGCAGGTCAAAAACTTTTTGAAAAGTTGCCTGCTAACGTTACATGGATAACGAAAAAAATAAAATAAAAATGACTCATGTCTAGTTAGCTGATTGATTTGGCGTGTCGTTATTGTGCCAAACCTGATCATACTTAGCTAGGTCGATGTGTTTCCTATCCAACTAAGGCGTGTTGTTGATAATGAAACAGGATAGCTGTCTGGCTAGCGAGCTAACTAAACGTTAGCTAGGGCTTTTCGCTGACACTTTATAACTCCACTGTCAAAGGGACACTTAAAAGTTGGAAACGTTGCAAGTGGTTTATCACAAAAACATAACGGTAAACATACACGCATTAAAAAAAAGACAACGTGTAACATTTGCAATCAAAAAAAAAAAAAAAATTGTGTATTTAGCTAAAGGTCTAGCTAGCACTGCATACTACTAACAATAGCTAGAGAACGTTACTATAGTAACGTTAGCTAGTTAGTTATTATAGGATAAGTCACTAACTAGTTAGCCCCCTCACTAACTAGTTAGCCCCCTCACTAACTAGTTAGCGAACATAGTGTAAAGTCACAGTTGTTAGTTAACTAGTTAGCAAGCTAAATGGCTTGTTTGCATTCATGTGACTGCCCGGAATATTGTATGCCAAAAGAGCCATCGCGTTATGAATTACCGGGTGTCTTCCGAGGGGTGGTCGCTGTCCCGTCCCGTTTGTAGACACCCCGATGGGGGTAGTGTATAGCTGACCGTCGGTCGGGTCTGGGACACCGACATTGTTAGTCTGGTTCGGACAAGGCGGAGGGGTTAAGATCTGATAATACGGCGCATTGGTGTACTGGGTCAGAACTGTGCGGTTTTTGTCCATGGAGGAGCCCCCGACCCCTGAAATTAGGACTTTCTCCGGGACAGAGGCTCCCCCCTTTCTCATCATCAGGCTCGAATGTCCTTTTGTCCCTCCGCTACTTTGGAGCACTTTTTTTTTTTTCTTCTCCAAAATCCACATCGATTCAACAACAAACAAAAAAAAAAATCAGGGATATCGTTAAACTAATATCTTACATGCCCGTTCGTTCAAATTTGATAAACGATACGTTTCTAAAACAAGGAAGATGCAACGGATTTTATTAGGTCGCAAACTCCATTCCTGCTGCTTGAAAAATGGCTCCAGGAAGCTGATAGTGAATCATGGGATGCAGTTTATCAGCGAAGGGCCCTCCCGCGAAACTCGTATTTCCCGGGAATGTTTTAAACCACATTTACATATACACTGCTATTGGTTAGCGTAGTAGCATACTCCACCTATACGTAATTGCGTCAGCGTGTCTGACCAATTGGGTGAGGATTTTCGACATATAAAGCAGTGTCCTGTGTTTACTTGGGGTGATTAGATTCATCTGTCTGGGCGCCCAGGTAGGCGTGCTTTGCACCTGGTGGAAATTGATTGCATTCGTTTAGGAACCGGGTTGAGTTCCGGGTGTGAGCCAGGTTACCCGTTCAAAGCCCACGGCGAAATTGGCTCAAAACAAAAGTGGCTTAATTAAGCACCTGGAGTAATGAGTAAGATTCTGTGTTTTCACATGTAAACATGATTGTTTTTGACAATAACGTTTTACTTGCCTTTCCAAATGAATATTGGTTAGCAAATTCTAACATATTTTATGGAAAATAGCTTTTGTAAGTTTCTGGATGATGTACCATGCTACCTTGTTGACAACATGACCGAGCAGCGCAAGATTACTGTGCGATTGGAGAATGGCACTCCTCCCTCACCGCTTTTGCCCGTTCTAGTCACAGGCCATGACTGGTGCCCTGCGGCTCAGCATAATCGAATCCGCCCCTTGTTTTTACTTAATGTCAAAATCAATCATGTAAGGTAAGCACCCTAAATACATAACTGGTAACACCAACAACCATTATTCACACACAACTGGATATGTTTTGGAATAACCAGTTTTGATTCAAGTGGGCGGCAGGTAGACTGACGGTTACAGCATTGCAAAAGTTCTGGGACATTGTAAAGTCCATGGAGAATAAGAACACCTCCTCCCAACTGCCCACTGCACTGAGGATAGGAAACTCTGTCACCACCGATAAGCCCACTATAATTGAGAATTTCAATAAGCATTTTTCTATGGCTGGCCATGCTTTCCACCTAACCACCCCTACTGCATTCAACAGCACTGCACCCCCCACAGCTACTCGCCCAAGCCTCCCCCATTTCTCCTTCTCCCAAATCCATTCAGCTGATGTTCTGAAAGAGCTGCAAAATCTGGACCCCTACAAATCAGCTGGGCTTGACAATCTGGACCCTTTCTTTCTAAAATTATTTGCCGAAATTATTGCAACCCCTATTACTAGCCTGTTCAACCTCTCTTTCGTGTCATCTGAGATTCCCATAGATTGGAAAGCAGCTGCTGTCATCCCCCTCTTCAAAGGAGGTGACACTCTTGACCCAAATTGCTACAGACCTATATCCATCCTACCCTGCCTTTCTAAGGTCTTCGAAAGCCAAGTCAACAAACAGATTACAGACTATTTCGAATCTCACCGCACCCTCTCCGCTATGCAATCTGGTTTCAGAGCTGGTCATGGGTGCACCTCAGCCACGCTCAAGGTCCTAAACGACATCGTAACCGCCATCGATAAGAAACATTCTGTGCTGCCGTATTCATTGACCTGGCCAAAGCTTTTGACTCTGTTAATCACCACATCCTCATCGGCAGACTCAGTAGCCTTGGTTTCTCAAACGATTGCGTCGCCTGGTTCACCAACTACTTCTCTGACAGAGTTCAGTGTGTCAAATCGGAGGGCCTACTGTCTGGACCTCTGGCAGTCTCTATGGGGGTACCACAGGGTTCAATTCTTGGGCCAACTCTTTTCTCTGTATACATAAATTATGTCGCTCTTGCTGCTGGTGAATCTCTGATCCACCTCTACGCAGACGACACCATTCTGTATACTTCTGGCCCTTCTTTGGACACTGTGTTAACAACCCTCCAGACGAGCTTTAATGCCATTCAACTCTCCTTCCGTGGTCTCCAACTGCTCCTAAACACAAGTAAAACTAAATGCATGCTCTTCAACCGATCGCTGCCTGCACCTGCCCGCCCGTCCAGCATAACTTCTCTGGACGGTTCTAACTTAGAATTTGTGGACAACTACAAATACCTAGGTGTCTGGTTAGACTGTAAACTCTCCTTCCAGACTCACATCAATCATCTCCAATCCAAAGTGAAATCTAGAATTGGCTTCCTATTTCGCAACAAAGCATCCTTCACTCATACTGCCAAACATACCCTCGTAAAACTGACCATCCTACCAATCCTCGACTTCAGTGATGTCATTTACAAAATAGCCTCCAATACCCTACTCAACAAGCTGGATGCAGTCTATCACAGTGCCATCCGTTTTGTCACCAAAGCCCCATATACTACCCACCACTGCGACCTGTACGCTCTTGTTGGCTGGCCTTCGCTTCATAATCGTCGCCAAACACATTGGCTCCAGGTCATCTACAAGACCCTGCTAGGTAAAGTCCCTCCTTATCTCCGCTCACTGGTCACCATAGCAGCACCCACCTGTAGCACGCGCTCCAGCAGGTATATCTCTCTGGTCACCCCTAAAGCCAACTCCTCCTTTGGTCGTCTCTCCTTCCAGTTCTCTGCTGCCAATGACTGGAACGAACTACAAAAATCTATGAAACTGGAAACACTTATCTCCCTCACTAGCTTTAAGCACCAGCTGTCAGAGCAGCTCACAGATCACTGCACCTGTACATAGCCCATCTATAATTTAGCCCAAACTACTACCTCTTCCCCTACTGTATTTATTTATTTTATTTATTTTGCTCCTTTGCACCATATTATTTAGATTTGACCTCTGAACTTTCTTCAAACTACAAATCTACCATTCCAGTGTTTTTCTTGCTATACTTTATTTACTTTCCCACCATGGCATTTTTTTGCCTTTACCTCCCTTATCTCACATCATTTGCTCACATTGTATATAGTCTTAATTTTTTCTACTGCATCATTGATTGTATGTTGTTTTATTCCATGTGTAACTCTGTGTTGTTGTATGTTGTCGAACTGCTTTGCTTTATCTTGGCCAGGTCGCAATTGTAAATGAGAACTTGTTCTCAACTTGCCTACCTGGTTAAATAAAGGTGAAATAAAATAAATAAAAACAATTGGGCCAGTAACCGAAAGGTACTAAGCAGACAAATGGAAATGTTTTTAAGATGGTGCTTACATATGGAAATGTTTTAAAGATGGTGCTTACATATGGAAATGTTTTTAAGATGGTGCTTACATATGGAAATGTTTTTAAGATGGTGCTTACATATGGAAATGTTTTAAAGATGGTGCTTACATATGGAAATGTTTTAAGGATGGTCATACCATGGATCATTTCGCTATTTAATTTAGAATTGTAGGACCCCTTCAGGTATAATTTATTTTGTATTATTTTATAAAATATTGAATTTGGCCTTTACTACTGTAGCCCATAGAAACACATTGAATAACATATTCATAAATGGCAAATAAATAAAAAAAGGAACAAGGTTTTAAAGTGTCTGTCCTATATCTAGGAGATATAAGAAAGCTCATGAAATATTTGTGTTTTTGGTCACATATTTAACCCTTTATTTTTTCAGTGGCACAAATCTACCTCCATACTGCCATTCGTTTGTATGGGTTACCTTCAGATGAGTCCCATGACACTTGTCCAAAACAGAGAACACCATAGATGGGTCATAATAGTTTTTTAGGCGAAACAGTTCGGACGCTACAGACGTTTTCGTGAGAAGACCGATTTTTGGGATGACTCGTGGTCTAAACAGTGCTGTAGCTTGGCAACCTTCCACCGCAGATGCGAAAAGGCCGATATAGGCATATGCGGTTAATTGAGAAGCAGCCAATGCAAAAAAAAACTGAAATATCTAGCTTAAACTGACGAATCCTCTACAGGTTACTGTACGGTGTGAGGGGTTCTCATCCTCTACAGGTTACTGTACGGTGTTAGAGGTTCTCATCCTCTACAGGTTACTGTACGGTGTTAGAGGTACTCATCCTCTACAGGTTACTGTACGGTGTTAGAGGTACTCATCCTCTACAGGTTACTGTACGGTGTTAGAGGTTCTCATCCTCTACAGGTTACTGTACGGTGTTAGAGGTTCTCATCCTCTACAGGTTACTGTACGGTGTTAGAGGTACTCATCCTCTACAGGTTACTGTACGGTGTTAGAGGTTCTCATCCTCTACAGGTTACTGTACGGTGTTAGAGGTACTCATCCTCTACAGGTTACTGTACGGTGTTAGAGGTTCTCATCCTCTACAGGTTACTGTACGGTGTTAGAGGTTCCCTCATCCTCTACAGGTTACTGTACGGTGTTAGAGGTTCTCATCCTCTACAGGTTACTGTACGGTGTTAGAGGTTCTCATCCTCTACAGGTTACTGTACGGTGTTAGAGGTACTCATCCTCTACAGGTTACTGTACGGTGTTAGAGGTTCTCATCCTCTACAGGTTACTGTACGGTGTTAGAGGTTCCCTCATCCTCTACAGGTTACTGTACGGTGTTAGAGGTTCTCATCCTCTACAGGTTACTGTACGGTGTTAGAGGTTCTCATCCTCTACAGGTTACTGTACGGTGTTAGAGGTTCTCATCCTCTACAGGTTACTGTACGGTGTTAGAGGTACTCATCCTCTACAGGTTACTGTACGGGGTTAGAGGTTCCCTCATCCTCTACAGGTTACTGTATGGTGTTAGAGGTTCCCTCATCCTCTACAGGTTACTGTACGGTGTTAGAGGTTCCCTCATCCTCTACAGGTTACTGTACGGTGTTAGAGGTACTCATCCTCTACAGGTTACTGTACGGTGTTAGAGGTTCTCATCCTCTACAGGTTACTGTACGGTGTTAGAGGTTCCCTCATCCTCTACAGGTTACTGTACGGTGTTAGAGGTTCCCTCATCCTCTACAGGTTACTGTACGGTGTTAGAGGTTCCCTCATCCTCTACAGGTTACTGTACGGTGTTAGAGGTTCTCATCCTCTACAGGTTACTGTACGGTGTTAGAGGTTCCCTCATCCTCTACAGGTTACTGTACGGTGTTAGAGGTTCCCTCATCCTCTACAGGTTACTGTACGGTGTTAGAGGTTCTCATCCTCTACAGGTTACAGTACGGTGTTAGAGGTTCCCTCATCCTCTACAGGTTACTGTACGGTGTTAGAGGTACTCATCCTCTACAGGTTACTGTACGGTGTTAGAGGTTCCCTCATCCTCTACAGGTTACTGTACGGTGTTAGAGGTTCCCTCATCCTCTACAGGTTACTGTACGGTGTTAGAGGTTCTCATCCTCTACAGGTTACTGTACGGTGTTAGAGGTTCTCATCCTCTACAGGTTACTGTACGGTGTTAGAGGTACTCATCCTCTACAGGTTACTGTACGGTGTTAGAGGTTCTCATCCTCTACAGGTTACTGTACGGTGTTAGAGGTACTTAACTGGGTTGATGGACCTGCAAAACATGCATTAGGTTTTGTGTGTGTTTCCTGTGTGTGTGTGTGTGTGTGTGTGTGTGTGTGTGTGTGTGTGTGTGTGTGTGTGTGTGTGTGACAGAGCCAAGGTGATTTGGAGTAGTCCATCCTGAGACCACCGAACCAGGTATTCCTCTTCTGTTCCCATGGAGACCCGGGCTTGATTACAACCTGTTACAAAGGTGTCAACATTTTGTGGCTGATCTTTCAGTGGTGGAGTGGATGAACGTGTAGAAGACCTGACTGGGCCCAGCACCCCACGGTATGGCTCGTTATATTAAAGACCTGACTGGGCCCAGCACCCCACGGTATGGCTCGTTATATTAAAGACCTGACTGGGCCCAGCACACCACAGTATGGCTCGTTATATTAAACACCTGACTGGGCCCAGCACACCACAGTATGGCTCGTTATATTAAACACCTGACTGGGCCCAGCACCCCACGGTATGGCTCGTTATATTAAAGACCTGACTGGGCCCAGCACCCCACGGTATGGCTCGTTATATTAAAGACCTGACTGGGCCCAGCACACCACGGTATGGCTCGTTATATTAAAGACCTTACTGGGCCCAGCATTCCACAGTATGGCTCGTTATATTGTTATATTAAAGACCTGACTGGGCCCAGCACCCCACGGTATGGCTCGTTATATTAAAGACCTGACTGGGCCCAGCACCCCACGGTATGGCTCGTTATATTAAAGACCTGACTGGGCCCAGCACACCACGGTATGGCTCGTTATATTAAAGACCTTACTGGGCCCAGCATTCCACAGTATGGCTCGTTATATTGTTATATTGAAGACCTGACTGGGCCCAGCACCCCACGGTATGGCTCGTTATATTAAAGACCTGAATGGGCCCAGCACACCACGGTATGGCTCGTTATATTAAAGACCTGACTGGGCCCAGCACACCACGGTATGGCTCGTTATATTGTTGTATTGAAGACCTGACTGGGACCTAACTTCCCCCTGGTTGTCACTAGTTACCACAGCCACAAAGTCCTAATTATGGCTAAACCCTGTCCATTTCCATAATTTTATGTTAAACCCAACCCTAACGAATGAAGGCCAAGTTTGATGTGTTAGTCTACCAGACCTTCTGTGCATTTGGGCGGAAGTGTCTTAACACCATCCTTCAGCACGTCACCCTTTATAAAGCACATGTTTATATCATATTCCACATAGTGGTTTATGTCACATGAAAATGCAATTGTGTTTGTTATCCGTAGCTTATACCTGCCCATACTATAACCTGACCAACACCAAACCTTTCGCCCACACAGCGCTATACACGTGGTCTGCGGTTATGAGGCCGGTTCGATGTACTGCCAAATTCTCTAAAATGACATTGAAGGCTGCTTATGGTAGAGAAACAGCTCTGTCGGACATTCCTGCAGTCAACATGCCAATTGCATGCTCCTTTAAAACTTGAGACATCTGTGGAATTGTGTTGTGTGACAAAACTGCACATTTTAGAATTGGCTTTTATTGTCCCCAGCACAAGCTGCACCTGTGTAATGATCATGCCGTTTAATCAGCTTCTTGATATGCCACACCTGTCAGGTGGATGGATTATATTGGCAAAGGAGAAATGCTCAATAACAGGGATGTAAACAAATACACTACCATTCAAAAGTTTGGGGTCACTTTTTTGAAAGAAAAACACATTTTTTTGTCCATTAAAATAACATCAAAATGATAAGAAATGCAGTGCAAATATTAATGCTGTAAATGACTATTGTAGCTGGAAACGGCTGATTTTTAATGGACTATTTACATAGGCGTTCAGACGCCCATTATCAGCAACCATCACTCCTGTGTTCCAATGGCACGTTGTGTTAGCTAATCCAAGTTGATCATTTTAAAAGGCTAATTGATCATTAGAAAACCCTTTTGCAATTATGTTAGCACAGCTGAAAACTGTTGTTCTGATTTAAAGCAATAAAACTGGCCTTCTTTAGGCTTGTTGAGTATCTGGAGCATCAGCATTTGTGGGTTCGATTACAGGCTCAAAATGGCCAGAAACATAACTTTGTTCTGAGAAATGAAGTATATTCCATGCGAGAAACTGCCAAGAAACCGAAGATCACAGTACACAAGACTGTGTACTACTCCCTTCATAGAACAGTGCACTGGCTCTAACCATAATAGAAAGAGGAGTGGGAGGCCCCGGTGCACAACTGAGCAAGAGGACAAGTACATTAGTGTCTAGTTTGAGAAATAGACACCTCACAAGTCCTCAACAGGCAGCTTCATTAAATAGTACCCTTAAAACACCAGTCTCAACGTCAACAGTGAAGAGGCGACTCAGGGATGCTGGCCTTCTAGTCAGAGTTCCTCTGTCCAGTGTCTGTGTTCTTTTGCCCATCTTAATCTTTTATTTTTATTGGCCAGTCTGAGATATGGCATTTTCTTTGCCTAGAAGGCCAGCATCCTGGAGTCACCACTTCACTGTTATCCCTACTGCCACTGATCTGGCGGACTCACTAAACACAAACGCTTTGTTTGTAAATTATTTCTGAGTGTTGGAGTGTGCCCCTGGCTATTCGTGAATTCAAATAACAGGACAATCGTGCTGTCTGGTTTGCTTAATATAAGGAATGTGAAATGACTTATACTTTTACTTTTGATAGCAATTAAACTTACTTTTGATACCTAAGTATATTTAAAATCAAATACTCAAATACTATTTTACTGGGTGACTTTCACTTGAGTCATTTTCTATTAAGGGTATCTTTACTTTTACTCAAGTATGACAATTGTGTACTTTTCCACTACTGGCTAATAAATGTACTGAGTCAGAGCAAACATAGCTAGCTAATACAGGTTGATGCCATCGCTGGTGTAGGTCTACATTTTTAATTTAACCTTTATTTAACTGTTTGGGCCTAAATCAGCATGTTTGTGCAAAAGTATCTTCTAAATCAGAGAGGAATGGGCAAAGAATGAGTGTTAGCGACATGAAGTAAGATAAACATTTAGTGGCACTCCAGTCTCCTTTTCACCTCATTTAATACCTGGTTTAATTAACAAAATGTACAAGTGTGTGTGTGTGTGTGGGGGGGCTTTCCTCTTTTCTATTGCGCCTTTATTGTTTCTCATGCAAAGGGGGAGACCAATGACATCCCCGCTTCCCCTCAAACCAACTCCTTGAAGTTTGCAGTTTTCTTAAAAAACGCTATTTTGCTGAAAACATGTTTTTTTTAACCCTTTAATGTGTGTACATTACTGTATTTCTGCTTAGGATATTGCTTTTCAACAGCAAAAGTTTAAAAATCACTGGAGGACGTCTTAAATGTAGCCAAAGATTACAAGGATCCACTCCTCTGGGAAACACTGACCAACACTTTGGTTCCTACCCTGTCAAAATAACGCCTCCATAGAGATCCTATTGGTAAGCTATTCTAATTCTCAATTCCATGAACACCTCCCTGCCTTTTTTATTCATTGTTATGTTAAACACTGTATTAAAGGTGCCCCTACTACCCACTGGGTATACACAGGTTGAATCAACATTGTTTCCATGTTATTTTAATAAAATTACATTTTACCAATGCGGAATAGACGTTGAATTGACATCTGTGCCGTTGGTACATTCTAACAATATAATAAGAATAATCATATTTTCATGATTCCAAGTGTTTTTATCTAAATCGCAAGTCAAAATCGCAATTGGAATATTTGTTTAAGAATAAGGCCTAGATTTTGTCAGATCAACTTTTGTTTAAAATATGATTGAACAGGATAAACCAATCAGAATGGAGAAAGCCTCATTGAAATAAATTTAGAAGGTATGTGTTTCCACCCTAGGGTCATGCACAACTCATAAAGCAAATGGAGAACTTTTATTATTTTAAAACATAAAATACTGTCAAATACCATCAAAAATATTGTGATACATTTTGGCCATATCGCCCAGCCTTAGCTCAATCATCAAATTTGATCTTCTTTCCCTGGAAGGCCACTACTACGGTCTGCTGCTCCTTCCTCTTCTTACTGGCCTCCCATGACGGGTGCAGGGCCTGTTGTGGTGGCTGAGATGAAGGGGTGGAGGAGAACCCTCTGCCTTCCCGTTGCCTCCCAAAGTCTCCCCTTCCCCTTCCAGGACCCCGAGACGGGCCATCATCTCCCCCTCTACCCCAGTTCTTGAAGTCCCCTCCCCTACCCCCTCCTTGGCCCATACCCCTGCCTCCGCCTCTACCCCTGCCTCCGCCTCTACCCCTGCCTCCGCCTCTACCACCTCTGGAACCAGACAGACTGGAGCAGAAGACAGACTTCCCCTTGGAGTTCAGTCTGGCCTCTAGCTCATCCAGTTCAGTCTGGTGTGGGTTTAAGCTCTCCAGTGGTTCCAGCAGTGGGTTTTTCCCCAGTTCGCTGCTCTTCCCTTCCCCTCCACCTGGTGGCGCTGTAGCCGTGTCACTCTTCTTTTTGAACTTGGTGACTTTCCCCAGGAAGAAATCGTCGTTGTCGCTCTCATCCGACTGGGAGGACTGCTTACGGAAACGCTCCTCCGTGCTGTCGTCAAAATACTCCTTCTCCTCGTCGTCCGAAGACTCCAAGTCGCTCTCCTCTTCCTCATCATCATCAGAATCCTCTTCTTCATCATCCTGCTTGTTTTTAACATCCTTATTTTGAGGTTTAGTGACTTTCTGGGGTTTGGGGTCTTGAGTCTTCTGAGTGGCTGGAGTGTCCTTTGTGAGTTTCTGGACGACTTGCTTCTGTGGCGTGTTTTTCATGGTTACTATGTTCTTTGTAGGTACTACTTGTGGGGCCTCTATTGTGAATGGAGTGGATGAGTCCATCAGAGTCTTATCGGCCTCTGACATCTCCTTGGGCTGAGGGTCAGCTACTGTATTCTCTAGGGCCGATTCTTTATTCTCTATCGTGGAAATGTCTTCTTCTGTAACCCTGACAGTCTTATCAACAGGTTGCTTTTCTATAACAGCTGGTTCGTCAACCGTTAGACTCTGGCTCTCCGCGGGTGTTCCATCTTCCTCCTCATCCATCTCTTCTTCATTTCCCTTCTCTTCCTCCTCTTCAACTTCCACCCCCCAATCACTGTCCTTCGGCTGCTCGATCACCTCTACCACCTTTATAGGCTGTTTTTTAACCGTTCCCGTCTTGTCTTCTTTCTCTACTGTCATCCTCTCATCCTTGAAGGCTTTAATGGCAGCTTTGATGGTGTCTATCTTCTTGCTGAACTGGGGGTGAGTGGCGATACGGGCTATAGCTCGGTCAGAAATGGTGGCCTTTGGGTTCTTACAGGCAAACTCAAAACTCAGGTTCTTCTGGAGGGCAGCCTTGGTCACCTAGAAATAATAAACAACAATTATTATGATCTGGTTTTGGGAATGTTTAAGTTAATTTGCAATGGTTTGGGACTGAAACCTGAATATTCACTGCAGTATTCAACTTCCAAGCAAGTAAAAAATATATACACTGCTCAAAAAAATAAAGGGAACACTTAAACAACACAATGTAACTCCAAGTCAATCACACTTCTGTGAAATCAAACTGTCCACTTAGGAAGCAACACTGATTGACAATACATTTCACATGCTGTTGTGCAAATGGAATAGACAACAGGTGGAAATTATAGGCAATTAGCAAGACACCCCCAATAAAGGAGTGGTTCTGCAGGTGGTGACCACAGACCACTTCTCAGTTCCTATGCTTCCTGGCTTATGTTTTGGTCACTTTTGAATGCTGGCGGTGCTTTCACTCTAGTGGTAGCATGAGACGGAGTCTACAACCCACACAAGTGGCTCAGGTAGTGCAGCTCATCCAGGATGGCACATCAATGCGAGCAGTGGCAAGAAGGTTTGCTGTGTCTGTCAGCGTAGTGTCCAGAGCATGGAGGCGCTACCAGGAGACAGGCCAGTACATCAAGAGACGTGGAGGAGGCCGTAGGAGGGCAACAACCCAGCAGCAGGACCGCTACCTCCGCCTTTGTGCAAGGAGGAGCAGGAGGAGCACTGCCAGTGCCCTGCAAAATGACCTCCAGCAGGCCACAAATGTGCATGCGTCTGCTCAAACGGTCAGAAACAGACTCCATGAGGGTGGTATGAGGGCCCGACGTCCACAGGTGGGGGTTGTGCTTACAGCCCAACACTGTGCAGGACGTTTGGCATTTGCCAGAGAACACCAAGATTTGCAAATTCGCCACTGGCGCCCTGTGCTCTTCACAGATGAAAGCAGGTTCACACTGAGCACGTGACAGATGTGACAGAGTCTGGAGACGCCGTGGAGAACGTTCTGCTGCCTGCAACATCCTCCAGCATGACCGGTTTGGCGGTGGGTCAGTCATGGTGTGGGGTGGCATCATAATACACCTCCTGGCTGTGTAAGGGCTATTTGACCAAGAAGGAGAGTGATGGAGTGCTGCATCAGATGGCCTCCACAATCACCTGACCTCAACCCAATTGAGATGGTTTTGGATGAGTTGGACTGTAGAGTGAAGGAAAATCAGCCAACAAGTGCTCAGCATATGTGGGAACTCCTTCAAGACGGTTGGAAAAGCATTCCAGGTGAAGCTGGTTGAGAGAATGCCAAGAGTGTGCAAAGGTGTCATCAAGGCAAAGGGTGGCTACTTTGAAGAATCTAAAATATATTTTGTTTTACACTTTTTTGGTTACTACATGATTCCATATGTGTAATTTCATAGTTTTGATGTCTTCACTATTATTCTACAATGTAGAAAATAGTTTTAAAAAATAAAGAAAAATCCTTGAATGAGTACCGTAGGTGTCCTAAAACTTTTGATTGGTGCTTTATATCTGATATGTAATTGGTGAAGTACACTGCACTAAAGAGTTTGTACTTTTCTGATAAATGAATAGTTATCAGGATGTAGACTTTACTCAAAGTCAAAAAAACGTTTTACATGACATTGTATGAAAGGAACTCACTCACCAGCAATGTGTATCAGCATATATACAATGGCTTGGAAATTATACTACGCAGTATTCCAAATAAGGAAGTAATAATAACAATGATGTAGGTGAGATGTAATTGGGGAAGAAGCACCCACCGGATCAGGTTTGAATGTCTTCATCGCATGGATTTCTTCCAGCAGTCTGCCTATCCTCCTCCGGTTCCTCTCCAGATCTTCCTCCTTCCCTTTCCTTTTCTTCAGACCTGCTATCTGTCTAGTCAACTTCCTGATGACCAGCGCCCTGACCCTTTTCACCTCCTTCCTCATCCTCACCACCTCGTTGTTCAGGTTTAATGGAACTGGCTTACTGGGATCATCTGTTTTCTTCTTCCTTCTCGGAATCTCTGGTTTCTTCTTCTTTTTCTTCTTTTGAACCGCTGGAATATTGTCTTTCGTCGGAAGCCCTGTTTTCTTGTCTTTTATCAGAAGCACAGGCTTATTGTCATTTTTTGGGAGTTCTGACATTTTTTGTTTATTTGGATCCTCAGGGATTGCCTCTGTCTTCGGAACGTCTGGCATTGTCACTTGCTGTGCGTCGGTTGATGACATCTGTGGATGATACAGTTATGGGCAGAAGAGTGAGTGTGTGCAGAAAGGGATAAGCTAAATACATTGTTTTTTTCCCCATCTCTCTCAGTCTTTGGGTGATACCTGTGAATGGCATAGCGAGATCTAACTGAGGAACGCTCAACTCCATTGTCTTATAGGGGGAGTTGAGGTTTGACAACTCGCTTTGGGATTCTCAAACAACAACACTGTGTCACCATCAGTTGATTCTAAAAACAGTTACCTTTTTTTTCCTTTATTCTTACATTTCTTATTTAACTTGGCAAGAAGGTTAAGAACAAATTCTTATTTACAATGACGGCCTACCCCGGCCAACGCTGGGCCAATTGTGCGCCACCCTATGGGACTCCCAATCACGGCCGGGTGTGATACAGCCTGGAATCGAACCTGGGACTGTAGTGGTGCCTCTTACACTGAGATGCAGTGCCTTAGACCACTGCGCCACTCAGGAGCCCTAAACCCATGTTTGTCCTGTACAACTGCTGTCCTTCCGCAGGCACTGAAATTCATACTTTTAGAAAAAAACTTATTGATTACAACCATCTATTTTTTTCCTATTTTGTCTTGCTGTTACTTCTTACCTATTTACTACGTCAGATGGGATTCAACTGGCACATGCAAATTCGTGCTGAGTTGCGCAACACAAATGAGATGGTTGTATTCGACACGTTTTTATTACAAGTATGAATTTCAGGTAAACGCTTTCAGAATTGACACCTTTACAAGAATAAATTGATGGTGATTCAAGTGTTGTTGCTAGAAAATCCTGCAACCAGTTGTCAAACTCAACTCCGCCTCGATATAAAAGAGAACGGAATTGAGCGTTCCTCTGCTAAGGTAGAGCCACAACATTAGCTAGTATGTAACCATTCGCATACAGTATGAGTAAAGGTAAATGCAATGGTATAAAACCAGTTACCTTAACGGTACATTACAGTTATTACGGTGGCTAATTTCCCATCAACTGCTAACAGGGCTAGCTAACGAAAGTTAGCATATTTTCAAGCATGGCCAAAGAAGCAGCATGCTAGAGCATTTCTTAGGACTTTAACAATATATATATATCAGAGATGAAAGCTTTATTTTTTTATATAATACACTACAGTTATCACAGCGCAAATTTAAATGTAATCAAAATCACTCATACCGTCAAAGTATAAATTGGAGAAAGATTCAGTCTATACAAGAGGCAGCCATTTTTCTTTTTTACTACGTGGACGTGACATTGACGTAGTCACGCGTGCGTGCGTGCGTCGTGACGTTTGACGAAAAGGGGGAGGGCCCGCGATACAGTGTTTTTATTTTCTTGCTTTGTTTCACGTCCAGAAAATAACAGCAATGGTGGATATTTGAAGAAATGTCCATATCAGATCGTTCGCGTGACATTTTCGTAATAATTACCGGATTGATATCAGAGCCAAATCCACAGGAGGGAGGATGAAGCGGCGCAATGCGGATTGTAGCAAGCTCCGACGGCCGTTAAAACGGAACCGAATCACCGAGGGTATATATAGCAGGTACGAACGAAGAAAGGGGGCATGATCGTACAGTAATGGCGGCTGAGATATAGCAGACAAGACACTCAGCTGTCGTGTATAGTTGGCAGATGACCCACGATTTCGCGTTTACTATTCGTCTGTCGTGTTCCAATGTCTAATAGATTTGTTTCTGAACTTAAGTCCTAAGTTAGCTAACGTAGCGTTACTTAAATAGTAGTAATAGCAGCAGCTGCTAGTTAGCTCGGTAGCTATTCTGACAGTTCAAAGGATTTGTTCCAAAAATGTAAACAGCACTGACTGCGTTCACATTGACGACAGTCAAAAGGCATTGGAAAATGTGCTGAAATGCATACACATTATATGATTTCACGGTTAACTAGTGTCTACTTAGAACTAGCTGGCCATCTAACCCAAACATGAGAAAATTATATTGTACTGTCTGGTAGCCCTGTATTTCTAGCGATCCGAAGCTTGACGGTTCTTATACTTTTGACATTTCAGTGTATTGTCAGCAGCAAGCCTCCATTAATAACACCGCATGGGAAAAGCAGCTGTTGAAAGCCAATATGCCCTGACATGAACACAGGTTATACTCTTCAGTCTTCTGATAGTCCTATGCCACTGTCTGGCACTGTGTTAGGTTATACATTTCTGGCCTTGAATGTACGGTATGAACAAAGAGTAAAGCTTTGGACCAGAGCTAAGTATGAAGTGACTGAAAGCAGAACAAGTGCCCAACCATGAATGTATATCTAGTGGGGAATAAGTCTGGATTCATTACAAATCAAATTCAGTGGCAAATGCCTCTCTTTAAAACATTGGAAAACGTGTGGTCTTGTGGTTGCAGATGAACTCTAATTGTGACTGAAATCAGGATAAAGATGTTCCATCTATAAACACAGAATGACTGTGCTACTGATCATATATATCACAGGCAATTTTTGTCTAGCTCTGGTCCAGGGTGGTAGTGACACATATTAGTTAGTAGTGGAACACACATTAACACCTTGGACCAGAGCTAGTTTTCATCCGGCCTCTTTGTTTTGACTGTTTTGGTTTCCTCGCTCTCCTGTTGGTAGTGCTTCAAGAAATCTCACAATGTCTCTCTCTCTCTCTCTCTCTCTGTCTCTCTCTCTGTCTCTCTCTCTGTCTCTCTCTGTCTCTCTCTGTCTCTCTGTCTCTCTCTCTCTCTCTCTCTCTCTCTCTCTCTCTCTCTCTCTCTCTCTCTCTCTCTCTCTCTCTCTCTCTCTCTCTCAGTACCTTCCTGTATCTGAAGTTTCTGGTGGTTTGGGTGCTGGTGCTGCTGGCAGACTTTGTGTTGGAGTTCAGGTTTGAGTACCTGTGGCCCTTCTGGCTATTCATACGTAGTGTCTACGACTCCTTCAGATACCAGGGGCTGGTAAGTGTGTGTGTGTGTGTGTGTGAGAGAGAGCTTACTCGTGAGATTTTGACATGAAAGATGGCTGCACAATTGTATATTATTGCATACTGACTAAATTTCTCTCTCGCTCTCTCTCGCAGGCGTTCTCAGTGTTCTTTGTGTGTGTGGCGTTTACGTCTGACATCATCTGCCTCCTCTTTATCCCTGTCCAATGGCTGTTCTTCGCTGCCAGCACCTACGTCTGGGTCCAGTACGTCTGGCACACAGGTCAGTTAACATCAGCGCTCTCTGTCCCATATTTAGATTTGTCTTTCCCACAATGCATTGGCTTAATCCTGGGTGTCATGTGATTTTAATATGTTTATGTATACACAGTTATCAAATGTGTATGTACATTTTATGTATTCAGATATGCATGTACAAAATAAATGTCTATTTCTTTGTCTGTTTACACAGGCAGCCTCAGTTTTGATCTTTTTCCACTAATTGGTCTTTTGACAAATCAGATCATGCCAGTAATTGGGAAAAAGATCAGAATTGGTCTGTCTGTGTAAACAGGCTCTAACTCTCACACTGTCTCCCATCTGGGCCCTTCTCCCTTGCTCAGAGAGAGGAGTGTGTCTACCCACCGTATCGCTATGGATACTGTTTGTGTACATGGAAGCTGCCATCCGCTTCAAGGACCTGAAGAACTTCCATGTGGACCTGTGTCGTCCCTTCGCTGCTCACTGGTAACCTTGTCACCTGTTTTTTCTAACCCTACCTGGCCTACTACCTAGTTTATCACAGTACCACAGGACCAAGCACATTGTAGAAAAGGTCATCTACATTCTCAAAAGGTTTTAAAAAAAAATAATTTTGATTAATGCAACAATTGGACAATGGATATAGATACTCAAAACCTTATTTAATTTTTTTTTTTTTTTAAATCCATCAGATAATGACTTAATTATAGCACATAAAACTCTACCTATTCAGTGATTTATTTTATTATTATTAATTATTATTATTATTTTTTTATATATATAAATATAATAATTATTTTTTAATTTTATTTTTGAAATTCAGGTATTACATTTGTTAAATGTCACTTATTTTTCTTAGAATATACTCATATACACTTTCTTATTGTATTGGGTATTTTTTCTTAAAATAAAGAAAATTATATGTACCTCATTTGCATATATACACCGGCTGCACTTGCATACAGTGGGGAGAACAAGTATTTGATACACTGCCGATTTTGCAGGTTTTCCTACTTACAAAGCATGTTTTGGTCTGTAATTTTTATCATAGGTACACTTCAACTGTGAGAGACGGAATATAAAACAAAATTTGATCACCTACCAACCAGTAAGAATTCAGGCTTTCACAGACCTGTTAGTTTTTCTTTAAGAAGCCCCTTAAGGTGCAGGTAATGAGTGGAGAACAGGAGGGCTTCTTAAAAAAAAATTACAGGTCTGTGAGAGCCTGAATTCTTACTGGTTGGTAGGTGATCAAATACTTATGTCATGCAATAAAATGCAAATTAATTACTTAAAAACCATACAATGTGATTTTCTCGATTTTTGTTTTATATTCCGTCTCTCACAGTTGACATCTCTTTCCAAAATCATGGGCATAAATATATAGTTGGTCCCCCATGGAGTCTGCTAAAACAGCCTCCACTCTTCTGAGAAGGCTTTCCACTAGATGCTGGAACATTGCTGCTATAACAGCCTCCACTCTTCTGAGAAAGCTTTCCACTAGATGTTGGAACATTGCTGCGGAGACTTGCTTCCATTCAGCCATAACAGCATTAGTGTTAAGATTTCCCTTCACTGGAACTAAGGGGCTCGAACCATGAAAAACAGCCCAAGACCATTATTCCTCCTCCACCAAACTTTACAGTTGGCCCAGATTCGTCCTCTACCAGCATAATAACCAGAGACATGACTGTTAATGTGGTGACTCCTCTACCAGCATAATAACCAGAGACATGACTGTTAATGTGACTCTCTCCTCTACCAGCATAATAACCAGAGACATGACTGTTAATGTGACTCTCTCCTCTACCAGCATAATAACCAGAGACATGACTGTTAATGTGACTCTCTCCTCTACCAGCATAATAACCAGAGACATGACTGTTAATGTGGTGACTCCTCTACCAGCATAATAACCAGAGACATGACTGTTAATGTGACTCTCTCCTCTACCAGCATAATAACCAGAGACATGACTGTTAATGTGACTCTCTCCTCTACCAGCATAATAACCAGAGACATGACTGTTAATGTGACTCTCTCCTCTACCAGCATAATAACCAGAGACATGACTGTTAATGTGACTCTCTCCTCTACCAGCATAATAACCAGAGACATGACTGTTAATGTGACTCTCTCCTCTACCAGCATAATAACCAGAGACATGACTGTTAATGTGACTCTCTCCTCTACCAGCATAATAACCAGAGACATGACTGTTAATGTGACTCTCTCCTCTACCAGCATAATAACCAGAGACATGACTGTTAATGTGACTCTCTCCTCTACCAGCATAATAACCAGAGACATGACTGTTAATGTGACTCTCTCCTCTACCAGCATAATAACCAGAGACATGACTGTTAATGTGACTCTCTCCTTCGGACTGCTAGCTGGTGAAGCGTGATTCATCACTCCAGAGTCCACATTTCCGCGGTCGTAATATTAAATGGGGAAAAAATATCAGGCACAAGCAAGAGTATGAAAGAGTCGCAGGAGTAAAATGAAAGTAATCAATCCAGCGAGATTTAAGTGATAAGTGGATTTTGTATCCCTCAAACACAGGAAATATATGGTGGAAAAAGACAGATCCTCAGGTGGGCGGGACATGTGTGTTGCTACACCACATTGTAATTGCTTAGGCAATGGAGGTTTATCAACAAAAGGGAAACGATTCTTCTACGCTGCACACAAAGTAGAAATCTTTCATAATTTTATTTCTTCATTTTGCTATGACAACCATAATAAAAGTTTATTTGTGCTGACTCTTTTCTCCTTCCCCTCTCTGCCCTCCGTCCCTCCACTTCTCTGCCCTCCGTCCCTCCGTCTCTCTGCCCTCCGTCTCTCTCCCCTCCGTCCCTCCACTTCTCTGCCCTCGTCCCTCTCCCTCTGTCAGTATTGGCTACCCGGTGGTGACTTTGGGCTTTGGCTTTAAGAGCTACGTCAGCTACAAGATGAGACTGAGGAAACAGAAAGAGGTGCAGAAGGAGAATGAGTTCTACATGCAGCTCCTACAGCAAGCTCTGCCCCCAGAGCAACAGATGCTACAGAGACAGGAGAGAGAGGCAGAGGAGGGTGAGAGAGAGCATGCAGTGTACACACACACACACACACACCTCACTTTGCCCAGAGCAACAGATGCTCCGCCAACAATTGGAAGGTGATAGACAAACACACACTGTTGTAATCTTACCTGACCTCTTCCTAACCTTGCTTCTTCCTCTCTAGCGGTCATGGCTAAAGGTGTGTCGTCAGATGTGGACCCTACCCCGCCGGTTTCCCAAAATGGGTCAACTCCCGGCAAGAAGACTCCCGTTAACGCTTCTGTTCCCTTACCGGAACTGGAGTACCGGGAGAAAGGGAGAGACGGGAACAGCAAGGAGCGGGAGGGCAAACAACAACAGCAACACACAATAGGAATCAACAACAACAACAGTATCCTCCACACACTGGACTCCACGTTACAGGAGACAGAGTATATGGAGAACATGGGGGGGAAGAGACTGAACAACGACCTCGGTGGAGGAGAGAACACACACACTCCCAAAGAGGAGGTGGGGGGAACAGGGGGAGGAGGGGGAGGAGGGAAGAACTACAAAAACGCCACCAACTCCTCCCCTCGGAATCACAGCGCCACCAATGGGACCGTGCCGTCGTCTGGCTCGTCCAATAAGAACGAGAAAAAGACAAAGTCTGCGGGGAAAGGAGGAGCCAATCAGAAGGATCCCGTGGAGAACTGTATTCCCACTAATCAACTGGGCAAGCCTGACGCTCTCGTGCGGTAAGAGACACGCACACGCACGCGCACGCACACGCACAGACACACACGCACACGCATACACACACACACACACACACACACACACACACACACACACACACACACACACACACACACACACATACCCATAGCCAACGTACACCCACATGCATATAGACAGGCTGGTTTCATACTCACCTCGGTGGCCTTTCGGGCCGACTACGATGCAGTCGGACTTCTCACAGCAACCAGTGGTTTTGTGTGTGTGTGTGGTCATCAACTACGTCCGTGCATCAGATTTCATACGATGTGCGTAGCTGTTATGTTAAACACCATGTGAAAGTACGATGTAGTCTACCTGAAACATAGCCCTTGTCCTGTCTCTGTCTCTCTCTCTCTCTCTCTGTCTCTCTCTGTCTCTCTCTGTCTCTCTCTGTCTCTCTCTCTGTCTCTCTCTCTGTCTCTCTCTCTGTCTCTCTCTCTGTCTCTCTCTGTCTCTCTCTCTGTCTCTCTCTCTGTCTCTCTCTCTGTCTCTCTGTCTCTCTGTCTCTCTCTCTCTCTCTAGGTTGGAGCAGGATGTGAAACGGCTGAAGGCGGACCTGCAGGCCAGCCGTCAGTTGGAGTCAGATTTACGTTCTCACCTCTCCTCGCTGACCAGCCAGGACAGGAGTCTGCGCTCAGAGCTGGGCCAGCTGCGACAAGACAACGAGATGCTGCAGAACAAGTAACAACACACACACACTCACTCAAGGCCTGGGACAAAGCCAAGGTTCTCAGATTATTGGCACGGTGTAGAGTATAACATCACTCATCTTGATCACATAAAGAGGTGTTTTATTTTGGATGCAAGGTGATCTGTAGATCAGAAATTGTGGTTCTAGATTCCCCTCCAACATGCAGATTCATTCTGACTTAGAAACTCAGGGACCAAACTTTTTGGCTGTTTTTGTGTGTACATCTCTAACCGTGTGTGTGTGTGTGTGTGTGTGTGTGTGTGTGTGTGTGTGCTCCACAGTGCTGACCAGGCCAAGCAAAAGGACAAGCAGATCGTCTCCCAGCTAGAGAAGAGGCTGAAGGCAGAGCAGGAGGCCCGGGCGCTGGCGGAGAAACAGCTGGCAGACGAGAGGAAGAGGAAGAAGGTGGAGGAAGCCACCGCAGCCAGGGCTGTAGCGCTAGCCGCAGCCTCCAGGTAAACACACACACACCAGGGTTTCCGTTAGCCGGTAATAGCCGGGCTTTTGTCCAATACATTTTTTTGTTGTTGTTGAAAAGCCGATAAATAAAATTGGTGCCGGCCAATTGACCAGAAGATGAAGAAACAATCCCAGTGTGAAATAATGTTTTTTAGCCTCTTCATTGGTGGAAATACCAGTCGATGGAAATAGATTTGACTGGTCATGCTTATCGGTCTATAGGTTCATTTGCATAATTAAGTGGAATTAAATTGGTGCATGTGTACAGTATATTTGTTATGTATCTTATTTATTATACGCCTACAACATACACAGATACAGAACCTTTGAGTAGAAAATCTGTCAAGACAGGCAACAGCTGCTGCAGCATCCCAAAACGGCAACGGAAGACGGGCTTCATCAGCGCGTCCCACATCACTTTGCAATGAGCTGGAGGCAGTATGTTGAAAACATATACGGAATTGTTTGAAACCTGAACGTTTTAAAACTTTATGGGGCATGTCTTGCTTTGCTTCAAAGTAGCCTATTATATCTCCTCTCGACATCTTTCTAACTGATATTTTCATCTCTGTCACATGCCCTTTTGACGACAGTGGTTTCCCGCTAATTGCGTTATGGAACGAACATTCACAAATAGCCTACTGCCTTGTGGGGCGTCGCTGCGCTTATAATGTGAAGAAATAATCATTTTTCAACATTTTAAGCTAAATGTTCTTATCTGTTGCATTAGACACATTGCTTTTTAATGTTTTTTTATGTAGCCTTGGCCTACTGGTTGTATGAATTTGGGATCTATCGTCCCACAACTGTCCCAGAGTCAGTTTGGAATCGGCTTATTTCTTTCTTGACAAGCTGACCAATATAATAGGTTGGCTAAACGTTTCTACTATAGTAGATTGACATAGGCTGGTGATTTTGCTGTTTCGTTAGTCGTGTTGTTGGCTGAGGAAAAGGAAATATGGACAGTTATTCTAACATGTTCAAAGAGCACATCTGAAGACCGCACTTCGCTGCATGTTTCTGTTAATATTAATGTCCATTAAAATGTTAGCGTTAAATGTGGAAAACCCTGACTCTGTGGATCTCTGTCAGGGGTGAGTGTACTGACTCCCTGCGTGGGCGGATCAGAGAGTTGGAGACGGAGTGTAAGAAACTCAGCATCGACATGAAACTCAAAGAAGAACACATTAGAGAGCTGGAGGGGAAATGCCAGGTGAGTCCATCCTTCAATCTTAGATATTTATCCTTTCTGTGAACTCACTGTCTCATAAAGGATGTATCAGGAGAACCTAAGCAAGGTGCTGCTGATTCCTTTACTGGGACATGGCTGAAAACATTATATTCCTTCTCTAAATTGAAGATTTTTTTCAATTTGAGTTATTTTACTCTGAGCCAGAGAGACTCACATATTCGTACTTTTTCGTACTGGGCCCCCTGTGAGAATGGAACCCACAACCCTGGTGTTGTAAGTGGCTACTTACTGGGCCACACTGGATCCCTTATGAGGAGTTAGTTTGTGGTTTCAGATGTTCATGTAGCTCAGTTGGTAGAGCATGGTGTTTGCAACGCCAGGGTTGTGGGTTCGATTCCCACAGGGGGCCAGCACAGGAAAAAAAAAATGTATGCATTCACTACTGTGAGTCGCTCTGGATAAGAGCGTCTGCTAAATGACTAAAATGTAAAAAAATGTAAAATGTGTTGTCTTCTCTCTCTCTCCTCCCTCCCCCCTCTTCTCTCTCTCTCCTCCCTCCTCCTCTTCTCTCTCTTCTCCCCCCCACCTCTTCTCTCTCTCCTCTCTCTCCCTCCCCTTTCTCTCTCTAGGAGCTGCGTAAGTACAAGGAGAATGAGAAGGACATGGAGGTGGTAATGTCGGCGCTGTCGGCCATGCAGGATAAAACCCAGCACCTGGAGAACAGCCTGTCTGCTGAGACCAGGATCAAACTAGACCTCTTCTCTGCCCTGGGGGACGCCAAGAGACAGCTGGAGATCGCACAAGGTACAGTTCCCTTACCTTACCCACTACCGCAGTACTACAGCGACCGGCTTCTAGCTGAGCCATTGTGTTCATAGACTCTAGGATCAAACTCTGAAAGCTGGATTGCAGAAGATTCACTAACATTACCTTGCGGTTTCATCTACCATTATTCACATGCTGCTTGACCCAGAGATGTCAGCAACATGAAGAGAATGGCACCAAAGTGAGAAGCCATCTGGTCATCTAACCCTCCTCCTCCCCCTCCCCTCCCAGGTCAGATCCACCAGAGAGACCAGGAGATAGCAGAGTTGAAGCAGAAGATAGCTGAAGTGATGGCGGTGATGCCCAGTATCTCCTACAGCAACGACAGCAGCAGCCTCAGCCCTGTTACCCCACACTACTCCTCCAAGTTCATGGACAATAGTCCCTCTTCTCTTGATCCCAATGCATCTGTCTACCAGCCACTCAAAAAGTGACAGTAGCACACACATTAATACACACTAACACACTTACTCACAAGGCAGCATACATAGTCCCATACACACATTTTCATACATACAAAGAAAAACACTTTCGATCATGTTTTTTTTTTTTCAGTTGTGTTTTGGGAAACCGATAGGAAATGTTCTCGGAGGTGTCTAGTACAAGCCTCTCGAAATGGGACACTCACACCCAGAGACCCAATGGGTCATGGGTTTGTTCCCATGGCGACGCTTTGTTTTTCTTTCTGTTTATGGAACAGATGGAGAGGTTGTTGTGTAAAACGACAATAGGGAAGATGTTGACGTTTTTTAGGGATTGAGCCATTCTGATTTAACTGGTAACGAGAGACATAAAAGGGACATCAGATTAACAAGGACTTTGTCCAAAATAACACCCTATTCCCTATATTGACCCGGGCTCAGTGGGAGTTTTCTGAGGGGAGATGGAGGCAGATGAGGACTGGCTGGTTAGTTGATATGAATGTTTAGAAAGACTCATTGTATTGCTCAGTCACTCTTTCAGTCAGTCAGTGATTCACGCTCGCTCGTTCTCTCTTCTCCCTCCGTTCTAGTTCAGGTTTTTGACTTTGTGTATTGCCAAACTTCTCTTGGGTTTTAAATGAGACAACTTGAAACATTTGAATTGTTAAAATGGTACCTTCTGTGAGTTTGATTATGAATGTAAAGTACTTTTGTTCATGTTTTTGGTATTATCGCCCTAAATTGCGATTTTAGTTTTTTAAAGCGACACATTTCAGTTTAGTTATGATGACAATGGTAATATCATCATAACTAAATGTACAGATTGTCAATTTGTACATTACTCCATTTTGAAAAGTGGAACTGACTCCAAACAGCATCCGGGATTATCAATTAACTCAAACACTCCTGATTTGTGACGTTAACTCAAACACTCCGGTCAAGAAATACATAAATCTCTCAAAATAGGATTGTCAATAAATATGACCTGGTACTGTCTAGAGGTTAAGCTATGTCATCTGTTTGCTGTTTAACGTACTTAAACCTGTCTCTCCTTTTGGACCAAATTACAATCTGTTGTTAGGCCGTATAACTAAAAACCTACTGGATTTAGTGATGTCTAGATAACTGGTATTTTACCTGTTGTCAATTTCACTGTGCCTTGCAATTCCTTTTTTTAAAGTAGTTAGTATAATGGGTTACTTTGTCCCTCCAGGCTGTCTCTCAATAACGTGAGCTTTCTGGCAAGTGGAAGCAACATATGGTGAAAGCTTATCCGGGCCTCTCACCTATCACGAAGGAAGGAAGCCAGTGTAGTGGATTGAGACGTCCCCCCCCACCCCTATCTCTCACCATCTCTCATGCAGGCCCCAGTCTCGCTTTTCTATTAGGCCCCGTTCACTGATACAACTCTGACCCCAAGTAAACAATGGATTTGGTTCATCCCATTTTGTATAGGGAGTAGGAACGACCCTGTCAGGGACAACAAAAATATTAACTATGTCTGGGGCCTAAAGTTTTACCTGGCCAGGCCAAGTGGTCAGTAGAACAAACACCAGGCCTTTATGTCCAATACTACGGTAGCCCAGAGTGGACATCTATCTGTTTACAACCAGGGTTGGGGTCAATTCCATTTCAATTTCAGTCAATTCAGGAAGTACACTGACATTCCAATTTACCTTCTTTTTAATAAGGGGGAAAATGTGGAATTGGAATTTGGTTAACTCTCTGAATTGAAATGGAATTGACCCCCGAACCCTGTTTACAACCATGTACATTATTACATAGCGATTTTTAAATGTTCTAGTATTTCAGTTCAAAGTGCCACGTTTTGGTGTTTTCTTAATACAGCTCCCTCTCCATTCGTTTAGATTGATGTATCTCAAGCTTGCTTTAGGTTTGGATCAAAGCATCAGAACATGGCTACACATTTGTTGTGTTCATGTAGTTTTATGTTGTTTTTTTGACATTCATTGAAAGCAAGTAAAGTAATTGGTTATATTTGACTCACTCACTGCACTATTATTGTATTTATTTATTTGTTGCAGCCATTTTTTTTCTCCTTTCCTCTTAAGTATTATGTTTTGGATTTCTCTCAATCTCTTTCTAGAATGATTGCAGATCTGTTTATGCTCATGCCAACTCCTTATGGAATTGTCACGCCCCCCCCCCCCCAAAAAAACATTTTGACAACTACATTGAGTTGGCAAAGAGCATTAACAGATCTGGGACCAGGCTAATCTCTTTCCGACAGGGATGATCGTGTGTCGTTTTGTATTTGGAAAGTTACACCCTGCCCACTGGGCACACACACCAGGTTGAATCAACGTTGTTTCCGCATCATTTCAATGAAATTACATTGAACCAACTGGAATAGACATTGATTTAACTGTGATCAGTTTGCCGTGTTTTCTGCTGTAGGGTGAAGTTGCCCCATAGACGCTGATCTTGGGTCAATTTGGCCATTTTCCCCCCACTATTGTTAAAATTCGGATTAAGGGGAGAGGAAGCTGACCCTGGGTCCTAGAGGGAACTCCATCCCGTAGCCGTGTTTTCTCATGTTTCCTACCTGGAAAGTATTGGTGTGGATCATAATAACGGACTTGTGACCTGTTTTTTAAATATGTTCTACATGTTTTTAGTGGGAAAGAAAATAAGTGTTTCGTTTCTCTGTTTTTGTTGTTCCACCATGTTGTTTTCTCTCAACGTGATGATGATGATGATGATGATGATGATGATGATGATATCGGCTGCGTCCAAACTCCTTTCACTTTGGGGACATCACCTGGAATTAAAAAACTATCTTGCAGGCGATGATGATAATGATGCAAGCTGTTTGAGAACAATCTGTGTTTTGTATTTCTTTCTCTCGTAGATATTCATATCCATAATTATGTTTATATGTACCAACTGTTTAGACTACTAATCTACCGGAGCAGTTTTTAGATCGTTGAAAAGGATGACACAGGATTTGAGACGGCGGGAAACTGAGGTTTTGTTTAAACTAGTGAGCCAGGTGAGGATAATACCACAGAGAGTGAGCCAGGTGAGGATAATACCACAGAGAGTGAGCCAGGTGAGGATAATACCACAGGTAGTGAGTCAGGTCAGGATAATACCACAGAGAGTGAGTCAGGTGAGGATAATACCACAGATAGTGAGTCAGGTGAGGATAATACCACAGATAGTTTGGATAATACCACAGATAGTGACCATGTGAGGATAATACCACAGATAGTTTGGATAATACCACAGATAGTGAGTCAGGTGAGGATAATACCACAGATAGTTTGGATAATACCACAGATAGTGAGCCAGGTGAGGATAATACCACAGATAGTGAACCAGGTGAGGATAATACCACAGATAGTGAGTCAGGTGAGGATAATACCACAGATAGTGAGCCAGGTGAGGATAATACCACAGATAGTGAGCCAGGTGAGGATAATACCACAGATAGTGAGCCAGGTGAGGATAATACCACAGATAGTGAGTCAGGTGAGGATAATACCACAGATAGTGAACCAGGTGAGGATAATACCACAGAGAGTGAGCCAGGTGAGGATAATACCACAGAGAGTGAGCCAGGTGAGGATAATACCACAGAGAGTGAGCCAGGTGAGGATAATACCACAGATAGTTTTGATAATACCACAGATAGTGAGCCAGGTGAGGATAATACCACAGAGAGTGAGCCAGGTGAGGATAATACCACAGAGAGTGAGGATAATACCACAGATAGTGAACCAGGTGAGGATAATACCACAGATAGTGAGCCAGGTGAGGATAATACCACAGAGAGTGAGCCAGGTGAGGATAATACCACAGAGAGTGAGTCAGGTAGGGATAATACCACAGATAGTGAACCAGGTGAGGATAATACCACAGAGAGTGAGCCAGGTGAGGATAATACCACAGATAGTGAGTCAGGTGAGGATAATACCACAGAGAGTGAGGATAATACCACAGAGAGAGAGTCAGGTGAGGATAATACCACAGATAGTGAGCCAGGTGAGGATAATACCACAGATAGTGAGCCAGGTGAGGATAATACCACAGATAGTGAGCCAGGTGAGGATAATACCACAGATAGTGAGCCAGATGAGGATAATACCACAGATAGTGAGCCAGGTGAGGATAATACCACAGATAGTGAGCCAGGTGAGGATAATACCACAGATAGTGAGCCAGGTGAGGATAATACCACAGATAGTGAGCCAGGTGAGGATAATACCACAGATAGTGAGCCAGGTGAGGATAATACCACAGATAGTGAGCCAGATGAGGATAATACCACAGATAGTGAGCCAGGTGAGGATAATACCACAGATAGTGAGCCAGGTGAGGATAATACCACAGAGAGTGAACCAGGTGAGAATAATACCACAGATAGTGAGTCAGGTGAGGATAATACCACAGATAGTGAACCAGGTGAGGATAATACCACAGAGAGTGAGCCAGGTGAGGATAATACCACAGAGAGTGAGCCAGGTGAGGATAATACCACAGATAGTGAGTCAGGTGAGGATAATACCACAGATAGTTTGGATAATACCACAGATAGTGAGTCAGGTGAGGATAATACCACAGATAGTGAGCCAGGTGAGGATAATACCACAGATAGTTTGGATAATACCACAGATAGTGAGCCAGGTGAGGATAATACCACAGATAGTGAACCAGGTGAGGATAATACCACAGAGAGTGAGCCAGGTGAGGATAATACCACAGATAGTGAGCCAGGTGAGGATAATACCACAGATAGTGAACCAGATGAGGATAATACCACAGATAGTTTTGATAATACCACAGATAGTGAGCCAGGTGAGGATAATACCACAGATAGTTTTGATAATACCACAGAGAGTGAGTCAGGTGAGGATAATACCACAGAGAGTGAGTCAGGTGAGGATAATACCACAGATAGTGAGTCAGGTGAGGATAATACCACAGATAGTGAGAATGAGTGGGTTACAGTGGCGAAGAAGACGGGAAACAAGAGAAGTATAGTTGTGGTGGAAACTAGGAAACCAATAGACTGATTTTTAGTCGGAGTTGGGAAATTGGACCAACATGAGAAATCCGTTAAGCGTCTCCAGGAAAATCAGGAATGTGTTGGAGCAAAGGATTTGAGTCGGCGAGAGTCATAATAAGTGGTCATATTTAGATTTGTGTGTGTGTGTGTGTGTGTGTGTGTGTGTGTGTGTGTGTGTGTGTCTGTGTGTGTGTGTGTGTGTGTGTGTGTGTGTGTGTGTGTGTGTGTGTGTGTGTGTGTGTGTGTGTGTGTGTGTGTGTGTGTGTGTGTGTGTGTGTGTGTGTGCGGAACATTAGAAGCGTGTTTTAAGCCTCAAAAAGATATCGGAGTGAAATGTTTCCAGTATGGTTTTTAAGTAGGGCGCCTATCAAGGGGGTTATTTCTGGGGGTGGCGCAAGAAGTAATGGCGGTAATATAACTGAAGACAGATGGCACCAAAACATTGGATGCCAACCCCCGTTAAACCCCATCGAAGAAGAAGTAGATAGTTGTACGTCCAATGAGTGGAAAACGTGAGGAGAAACGTATAGTTTTGATTTTTCTATGAGAATACCATCCTCTGGTTTACTTTAATACCGAATACAGCTTTGAAAACATGCAGGAGAGCAAACGTTTATGACCACAAGATGGCGACAGTACATTCTTGGTTGTAAACTCATGACTTTTGCATTAAGATAGAAAAAAAAAAATATTGAGACAAGTAGCCTGGCATCTTCGTTGTCACTTGTCGGTATCACAGTCGCAGATAACAGGTAATAAAGCAACGACAGTGATTTGTTTTAATCAAACACCATTTGATCCTCTTGGGATTCCCTCTCATGACGTGTGTTTGCATGGGGATTACCCAGTCGGGTGATTGACAGACATAGCGCCGCCCAAACTCAAGTCATCCCGACAATCAAAGCCCCGAAGTCAACAACCGTGGAGCTCCAAGGTCTAGAAATCACCTCACTACAAACACGTTGTCAACTTTCCTTGTCCTAAAGTCGGCGATGGATGCCATAAGGTCGGCTGGAAGAGCTATCATTCGAAGTCCAAGTATGGCGAAACGGTCTTGGAATACGGGCAAACATAAAAGTAAGATTTTAAGTGAAAATGTATCTCTCTCTTCTTCACACATCCATTGAAGGGAACCAAAGCATTCGGAAAACAGTTTTTATTAGTGTAAACACAGCAAATTATTAACACATTTGTTAATTGTGATGTGTGTATGTCAAATGTCCATGTTGTGCCGAAGTTATTATGACAGATTGTTGGCTACTTAACACTTGTTACATCCAGTGCAACATTTTGCGTCATTTCATTCTCATTCATTTCCATTGCATATGTTTCATTAGTTTATTTACTAGGCTAGCCTACTGTTATCATAAGATGATTAGTGGCACAAGTAGGCCTAATTTAATTCAATCAATCATCTTTCATATCAAATTAACCAGGTTTCAAAAACAATCGTTTTTTTTTTTCTTATGATGTGATTTTGACAAGAATGTCCTCCCGAGAGATAAGAACTAGCAATGTAGGATATCCAGTTCGCCACTATCCTCAATTCTTCCCCTTATGAGATCAGAACATGAAATGCAGCACAACCTTCGTAATAACCCTCTTCATCTCACATGAAGTGACCTAACTGCATGTTTTAGTTGACAGACCTATATTATTTCCTGTACTCACTATTATATATATATATTCACTATTACAGTCGCCTACTACATACTGTAAGTAGCCTACTTAAAAAAAAAAAAATCCACTTTAAAATAACAAAATGCTTGTTGTGATACCAACGTTTTTAAATCAAGTCTAGCCTTCTCTCAGCAGTTTGTCTGTGCAGAGTAGTATTCATTCTAAGCCCCTTTCTGTTGGAATAGTCTCTCACCCAGTTTGGAAACCTGTCAATGGAACACAACACAGTGGTTGTTTTGTACACTAATGTTCCAACTTCCCGGCACTGTGGGGCATAAAAAGGTCAGTTGGCCACCACTGCATGTCAGCGGCCCTCCCTATTCGTTACATAGTGTACTACTTTTGACCAGAGCCCTATGAGACCTGGTCAAAAGTGGTGCACTATATAGGGAATAGGGTGCCATGTGGGATGCAGATTGTGTGCTAAATCTCACTTGATCCTGGGCTGGGGGGGTGATTCAGTGGCGGCTGGGGAAAATGGAACTACTTGTCTCTATAACCACGGTAACAGCTACAGGAGTGCTCCATGTCAGTAAATCCTCACACAGTTTATCCAATATATTGACCACTTTTTAACAATAAAAATAAATGTCTTCAAAAATGGAAGGCAGTCGGCAGGAGGCAAGATCAGGTGGGATCTTTCAGGTGTTTCCGCCAGTGGCAATTTTAGCATGTTAATTAGAGGTTGACCGATTTATGATTTTTCAACGCCGATACCGATTATTGGAGGACCCAAAAAGTAGATGCCGATTAATCGGCCGATTATTTTGCGATATATATTTGTAATTATAACAATATTGAATGAACACTTTTATTTTAACTTAATATAATAAATCAATTTAGTCTCAAATAATGAAACATGTTCAATTTGGTTTAAATAATGCAAAAACAAAGTGTTGGAGAAGAAAGTAAAAGTGCAATATGTGCCATGTAAAAAAAGCTAACGTTTCAGTTCCTTGCTCAGAACATGAGAACATATGAAAGTGTCACGATTCCCACCGACGGTGGCGCCCCCTCCTGCTCGGGTGGCGCTCGGCGGTCGTCGTCACCGGCCTATTAGCTGCCACTGATTCCCCTTTTTGGTTTTCCCTTTTTTTGGTTTTGTGCACCTGGTTTGAGTATGGTTAATTAGCGGGGCTATTTATGTGAGCTGGTCCGCTTCCGTGTTGTGCGGGATTATTTCATGTTAACGTTTCATGTTCGTGTCGGCGCTAGTCTACGCCGTGTGTGCTTTCTCCCCTGTGTTTGGGAATATTTTGTTTCAGTAGTGAGTCTACATTAAATACGCCACTACCCTGTGCTCGCTGCTTCCTGTGCCTCATTCCTTCACCACGACTGCCAATCCGTTACAGAATCCCGCACCACCTAAAAAGGCATGGAATCAGCAGGAGCAGCGGCCACCCCTGTCCCCTCGATGGAGGAACGCGTCCTCCACCACACTACGGTCCTCCACCGCATAGGATCCGCGATGGACCAGATGATGGAGAGGATGGACAGATGGGAGAGAAGTGGTCTCCTCTCTCCACCTCCGGCTCCTCCGATGCAGCCACCTCCTCCTCCCACTACGTCTGGCTCAGGCGCGCTTCGTCTGGCGCTCCCGAGGGAGTACGATGGGGCGGCGGCTGGGTGCCAGGGATTTCTGCTCCAGCTCGAGCTGTACCTGGCCACCGTCAGACCTGCTCCCTCGGGAGAGGAGAGCGTGAGTGCCCTCGTTTCCTGCCTGACGGGCCGAGCTCTGGAGTGGGCTAATGCGGTCTGGAATGGCCCAGACTCGGCGAGGGACCATTATCCAGAGTTCACCCGCCGCTTTCGGGCCGTGTTCGATCACCCTCCGGAGGGAAGAGCGGCGGGTGAACGGCTGTTCCACCTCAGGCAGGAGACGAGGAGCGCTCAGGACTTCGCGTTGGAGTTCAGGACCTTGGCTGCTGGGGCGGGGTGGAACGACAGGGCCCTCATAGACCACTATAGATGCAGTCTCCGGGCGGACGTCCGTAGGGAGCTGGCCTGTCGAGATGCAGCTCTATCCCTGGACGAGCTCATCGACATGTCCATTCGTTTGGACAATCTGCTGGCTGCCCGCGGGCGTTCGGAGAGGGTCCTGCCCGTTCCACCTTCGTGCACCCCCGCCCCTACCCCTATGGAGGTGGGGGGGGCCGTGCCAAGGGACACCGGAGGAGCTGGCTCCTCCTGCCCCAGCTGTGGTCGGAGAGGACACACGGCCGACCGGTGCTGGAGGAGCCAGTCTGGGAGTCGAGAGGGCAGGCAGAACACTTCTCGGTCACCCCAGGTGAGTCGGCACCAGATTCACCCAGAACCCCCTGTTGGTCACGTGTTCTTACCTGTTTTGTTTCCTAATTTTTTTCCCTCTTCCCAGCATAGGGCGCTAGTCGATTCAGGCGCAGCTGGGAACTTTATGGATCGTGGACTTGCCATTAAGCTGGGCATTCCGCGGGTGCCGTTAGATTCCCCCTTCCCCGTGCACTCCCTAGATAGCCGACCATTAGGGTCAGGGCTAGTCAGGGAGTCTACGGTGCCACTGGACATGGTAACGCAGGGGAATCATAAGGAACGCATTAGTTTTTTCCTTATTGATTCGCCTGCGTTTCCGGTGGTGCTGGGGGTCCCCTGGCTGGCTGGTCACAATCCCCGTATTTCGTGGAAACAGGGGGTTCTCCAGGGGTGGTCAGAGGAGTGTTCAGGGAGGTGTCTAGGAGTTTCCATAGGTGCCACGTCGGTGGAGAGTCCAGACCAGGTGTCCCCCGTGCGCATTCCCCCTGAGTACGCCGATTTGGCGATCGCCTTCTGTAAAAAGAGGGCGACTAAATTACCACCCCATCGACAGGGGGATTGCGCGATAGACCTCCAGGTTAACGCTGCACTTCCCAGGAGTCACGTGTACCCCTTGTCACAGGAGGAGACAGCGGCTATGGAGACATATGTCACTGAATCCCTGGGACAGGGGTACATTCGGCCCTCCATCTCACCCGCCTCCTCGAGTTTCTTTTTTGTGAAGAAAAAGGAGGGAGGTCTGCGTCCGTGCATTGATTACAGAGGTCTAAACGCTATCACGGTGGGGTTTAGTTACCCACTACCTCTCATCGCTACGGCGGTGGAATCATTTCACGGAGCAAAGTTCTTCACAAAACTGGATCTTAGGAGCGCGTATAACCTGGTGCGTATCAAGAAGGGAGACGAGTGGAAAACAGCCTTTAGTACCACATCGGGCCATTATGAGTACCTCGTCATGCCGTATGGGTTGAAAAATGCTCCAGCCGTCTTTCAATCCTTTGTTGACGAGATTCTCAGGGACCTGCACGGGCAGGGCGTGATAGTCTATATCGATGACATTCTGATATATTCCGCCACCCGCTCCGCGCATGTGTCCCTGGTGCGCAAGGTGCTTGGTAGACTGCTGGAGCATGACCTATACGTTAAGGCTGAGAAGTGTGTGTTTTCCAAACGAGCCGTTTCCTTTCTGGGTTATCGCATTTCCACCACGGGGGTGGTGATGGAGTGTGACCGCGTTAAGGCCGTGCGTAATTGGCCGACTCCAACCACGGTGAAGGAGGTGCAGCGGTTCTTAGGCTTTGCCAATTACTACCGGAGGTTTATCCGGGGTTTTGGCCAGGTAGCGGCTCCCATTACCTCACTGCTGAAGGGGGGGCCGGTGCGTTTGCGATGGTCGACGGAGGCGGAGGGAGCCTTCAAGAAGTTGAAGACCCTGTTCACCGACGCACCCGTGTTGGCGCACCCGGACCCGTCTCTAGCATTCATAGTGGAGGTGGACGCATCCGAGGCTGGGGTGGGTGCCGTGCTATCACAGCGCTCGGGTACGCCATCGAAACTCCGCCCCTGCGCTTTCTTTTCGAGGAAGCTCAGTTCGGCGGAGCGTAACTATGATGTGGGGGACAGGGAGTTGCTAGCGGTGGTAAAAGCTTTGAGGGTGTGGCGGCACTGGCTTGAGGGGGCTAAACACCCCTTTCTCATCTGGACCGACCACCGAAACCTGGAGTACATCCGGGCAGCGAGGAGACTGAATCCGCGTCAGGCAAGGTGGGCCATGTTCTTCGCCCGGTTTAGGTTCACTATCTCCTATAGACCGGGTTCCCTTAACACTAGAGCCGACGCGCTGTCCCGTCTCTATGACACGGAGGACCGGTCCATCGATCCAACTCCCATCATTCCAGCGTCTAGGCTGGTGGCACCGGTGGTATGGGAGGTGGACGCGGACATCGAGCGGGCATTAGTGTTGGAACCTGCGCCTGCGCAGGTTCCCGTGGGTTGCATGTATGTGCCGCTCGGTGTTCGTGATCGTTTGATTCGATGGGCGCACACGCTACCTACGGCGGGTCATCCTGGTGTGGCGAGGACAGTGCGGAGTCTCAGGGGGAAGTACTGGTGGCCCACCTTGGCTAAGGACGTGAGGTCCTATGTCTCTTCCTGTTCGGTGTGCGCTCAGAGTAAGGCTCCTAGGCATCTACCGAGAGGGAAGTTACAGCCCCTCCCCGTTCCACAACGGCCATGGTCGCACCTGTCTATAGATTTCTTGACAGATCTTCCCCCCTCTCAGGGGAACACTGCGATTCTGGTGGTTGTGGATCGGTTCTCTAAGTCCTGCCGTCTCCTCCCATTGCCCGGTCTCCCTACGGCCCTGCAGACTGCGGAGGCCCTATTTACCCACGTCTTCCGGCACTACGGGGTGCCGGAGGACATTGTCTCTGATCGAGGTTCCCAGTTCACATCCAGGGTCTGGAGGGCGTTTATGGAGCGGCTGGGGGTCTCGGTCAGTTTGACCTCCGGTTTTCACCCCGAGAGCAATGGGCAGGCGGAGAGGGTGAACCAGGAGGTGGGCAGGTTTCTGAGGTCGTATTGCCAGGACCGGCCAGGGGAGTGGGCGAGGTACATTCCCTGGGCGGAGTTAGCCCAGAACTCACTTCGCCACTCCTCTACTAACATGTCACCCTTTCAGTGTGTTTTGGGTTACCAGCCGGTCCTGGCACCATGGCACCGGAGTCAGACCGAGGCTCCTGCGGTGGAGGACTGGGTACAGCACTCCAAGGAGACCTGGAGAGCCGTCCAGGACTCCCTAAAGGAGGCCAGTGGACGGCAGAAGAGGAGTGCTGACCGCCACCGCAGTGAGGCACCCGTGTTCGTACCGGGAGACAGGGTCTGGCTCTCGACCCGGAACCTGCCCCTCCGCGTGCCCTGCCGGAAGCTGGGGCCGCAGTGTGTGGGGCCATTTAAAGTCCTGAGGAGGATAAACGAGGTGTGTTATCGGTTACAACTCCCTTCCTATTACCGTATTAACCCCTCGTTTCATGTGTCTCTCCTCAGGCCGGTGGTAGCTGGTCCCCTGCAGGAAGGTGAGGTGCTGGAGGTCCCTCCACCCCCTCTGGACATCGGGGGGTCCCCGGCGTACAGCGTACGGGCCATTCTGGACTCGAGACGCCGGGCGAAGGGCCTGCAGTACCTCGTGGACTGGGAGGGGTACGGCCCGGAGGAGAGGTGCTGGGTGCCGGCGGAGGACGTCTTGGACCCATCCATGTTGAAGGATTTCCATCGCCTCCGTCCGGATTGCCCTGCGCCTCGCCCTCCGGGTCGTCCTCGAGGCCGGTGTCGGCGCGCTGCGGGAGCCGCGCGTCAGGAGGGGGGTACTGTCACGATTCCCACCGACGGTGGCGCCCCCTCCTGCTCGGGTGGCGCTCGGCGGTCGTCGTCACCGGCCTATTAGCTGCCACTGATTCCCCTTTTTGGTTTTCCCTTTTTTTGGTTTTGTGCACCTGGTTTGAGTATGGTTAATTAGCGGGGCTATTTATGTGAGCTGGTCCGCTTCCGTGTTGTGCGGGATTATTTCATGTTAACGTTTCATGTTCGTGTCGGCGCTAGTCTACGCCGTGTGTGCTTTCTCCCCTGTGTTTGGGAATATTTTGTTTCAGTAGTGAGTCTACATTAAATACGCCACTACCCTGTGCTCGCTGCTTCCTGTGCCTCATTCCTTCACCACGACTGCCAATCCGTTACAGAAAGCTAGTGTTTCCTTTTAATATGAGTCTTCAATATTCCCAGGTAAGAAGTTTTAGGTTGTAGTTTATTATAGGACTATTTCTCTCTCTACCATTTGTATTTCATATACCTTTGACTATTGGATGTTCTTATAGGCACTTTAGTATTGCCAGCCTAATCTCGGGGGTTGATAGGCTTGAAGTCATAAACAGTGCAATGCTTGAAGCACAGCAAATAGCTGCTGGCAAATGCAGGAAAGTGCTTTTTGAATGAATGCTTACGAGCCTGCTGCTGCCTACCACCGCTCAGTCAGACTGCTCTATCAAATATCAAATCATAGACTTAATTATAATATAATAACACACAGAAATACGAGCCTTGGCTCAGGTGGTAGAGAATGGTGTTTGCAACGCCAGGGTTGTGGGTTCGATTCCCACGAGGGACCAGTACGGAAAAAAAAATGTATGAAATGTATGCATTCACTACTGTAAGTCGCTCTGGATAAGAGCGTCTGCTAAATGACTAAAATGTAAAAATGAATTTGTATATATAATACGAGAATATAATAACACACAGAAATATGAGCCTTAGGTCATTAATATGGTCAAATCCGGAAACTATCATTTCGGAAAAAAAACTTTTATTCTTTCAGTCAAATACAGAACCGTTCCGTATTTTATCTAATGGGTGGCATCCCTAAGTCTAAATATTGCTGTTACATTGTACAACCTTTAATGTTATGTCATAACTATGTACAATTCTGGCAAATTAATTACGGTCTTTGTTAGGAATAAATGGTCTTCACACAGTTCGCAACGAGCCAGGCGGCCCAAACTGCTGCATATACCCTGACTCTGCTTGCACTGAACGCAAGAGAAGTGACACAATTTCCCTAGTTAAAAGAGATTCATGTTAGCAGGCAATATTAACTAAATATGCAGGTTAAAAAATATACAGTTGAAGTCGAAGTTTACATACACTTAGGTTGGAGTCATTAAAACTCGTTTTTCAACTACTCCACAAATTTCTTGTTAACAAACTATAGTTTTGGCAAGTCAGTAAGAACATCTACTTTGTGCATGACACAAGTAATTTTTCCAACAATTGTTTAAAGACAGATTATTTCACTTATAATTCACTGTATCACAATTTCAGTGGGTCAGAAGTTTACATACACTAATTTGACTGTGCCTTTAAACAGCTTGGAAAATTCCAGAAAATTATATCATGGCTTTAGAAGCTTCTGATAGGATAATTGACATAATTTGAGTCAATTGGAGGTGTACCTGTGGATGTATTTCAAGACCTACCTTCAAACTCAATGCCTCTTTGCTTGACATCATGGGAAAATCGAAAGAAATCAGCCAAGACCTCAGAAAACAAATTGTAGACCTCCACAAGTCTGGTTCATCCTTGGGAGCAATTTCCAAACACCTGAAGGTACCACATTCATCTGTACAAACAACAGTACGCAAGTATAAACACCATGGAACCACGCAGCCGTCATACCACTCAGGAAGGAGACACATTCTGTCTTCTAGAGATGAATTGGTGCGAAAAGTGCAAATCAATCCCAGAACAACAGCAAAGGACCTTGTGAAAATGCTGGAGGAAACGGGTGCAAAAGTATCTATATCCACAGTAAAACGAGTCCTATATTGGAATAACCTGAAAGGCCGCTCAGCAAGGAAGAAGCCACTGCTCCAAAACCGCCATAAAAAAAGCCAGACTACGGTTTGCAACTGCACATGGGGACAAAGGCTTTTTGGAGAAATCTCCTCTGGTCTGATGAAACAAAAATAGAACTGTTTGGCCATAATGACCATCGTTTCAATGCCGATACCGATTATTGGAGGACCAAAGCAGTCGATACCGATTAATCGGCCAATTTTATAAATACTAATTGACTGTATTTAAGCTGCTGACCCACTGGGAATGTGGTGAAAGAAATAAAAGCTGAAATATATCATTCTCTTTGCTATTATTCTGACATTTCACATTCTTAAATTAAAGTGGTGATCCAAACTGACCTAAAACAGGAAATTTTTACTAGGATTAAATGTCAGGAATTGTGAAAAACGGAGTTTAAATGTATTTGGCTAAGGTGTGTGTAAACTTCTGACTTCAACTGTATACTTGTGTTTTGATTTTAAGAAAGCCATTGATGTTTATGGTTAGGTACACATTGGTGCAACGACAGTGCTTTTTCCACGAATGCGCTTGTTAAATCATCCCCCGTTTGGCGAAGTTGGCTGTGATTCAATGATAAATGAACAGGCACCACGTCGATTGTATGCAACGCAGGACACGCTAGATAAACTAGTAGTAAGCTACACATGGTTGATGATAACTAGTGATTATGTTAAGATTGATTGTTTTTTATAAGATAAGTTTAATGCTAGCTAGCAACTTACCTTGGTTCCTTGCTGCATTCGCGTAACAGGTAGTCAGCCTGCCACGCAGTCTCCTCATGGAGTGCAATTTAATCGGTGTCCAAAAATGCCGATTACCGATTGTTATGAAAACTTGAATTTGACCCTAATTAAGCGGCCGTTCCGATTAATCAGTCAAACTGTAATGTAAATCTTTCTGGGGCAAACTAACTTTTTTTTCAAGAAAAAATTTATGTAAGTCACCAAAGCCACTACACAACACTAAACAATACATTAATTGCATTATAATGGTGACAAATGTTGCCCACAAACTGTTAGGGCCTACATAAAGCTGTCCCAACACCTTACCACTACTACACCTTACTTTCAGCGGAGCCTTATCTGGCAGTGAAACAGTTCATTCAGCCTCATTTACTGCCTTTTAAAATAACATAGCTGATATGGCTGACTTGCTTAAACAAATGTGGTTTCTACTAACATTTGAGATGTCAGGGATGAAAACTGTTGTTTTACTTATGCTTTCCATGACTGTTTTTGTATTTTAATGCGTGTGTGTGTGTATATATATATATATATATACAGTATATTGTGTATATATAGTATATATATATATATACAGTATATTTTATGTAAAATGTGTGTATTTTGTGTTTTTATTGTGCAAGGCACATTTGGAAAAGAGACCTAGATCTCAATAGGTCTTCCCCAGTGAAATAAAAACATATATCTAGCCAATGTGAGGGGCAGATATTCGCGTGAACAACAGGCCCAGTTCTGATATAAAGAGTCCGGGTTGTCACGTGACCTAATTATATCACTACACTCGTAACAGCCTAAACATTACAGAACTTCTATTCAATCAAATAAACCTCAGCAAATAAGATATTATATTTTTGTTGTTGACCAAATTCAACAATCTCATTGACGTGAGCGAATAACAGAGAACTCCACCTGCTAGAGCAGACAGATTTTGGGCCTAGTTATCCCTCCTCGCTTTGCCTCTTCCTCTCTGGTCCACAGCATAGCCGGGTTAAAGTTCATGTTTGGGAACTGCTGGTGCTTCTTCCAAGGTTAACACACATGCATTATAGGCCCACTTCTTCATGTTTTATATAAACAACTCACAAAGTCATGTATTCAGTCTGTTCAAGTTAATTAGCACAAATGATGATGTATTTCATTTATTACCTTTTTACTTTAGGAGGTAGTCACCATAGCTACAGGGTAGAGGGGTAGGTCATGTTGATTTAACTGTGTTTATTTAAAAAAATGTATTTCACCTTTTATTTAACCAGGTAGGCCAGTTGAGGACAAGTTCTCATTTACAACTGCGACCTGGTCAAGATAAAGCAAAGCAGTGCGACAAAAACAACAACAACAGAGTTATACATGGAATAAACAAACGTACAGTCAATAACACAATAGAAAATGTGTATGCAGTGTGTGCAAATGAGGTAAGGAGGTAAGGCAATAAATAGGCCATAGTAGTGAAGTAATTACAATTTAGCAATTAACACTGGAGTGATACATGTGCAGATGAGGATGTGCAAGTAGAAATACTGGTGCGCAAAAGAGAAGAAAAATACATATGGGGATGAGGTAGGTAGTTGGTTGAAATGTATGGTAGAGGGGCAGGTCATGTTGATATAACTGTGATGTATAGAGGAGCAGGTCATGTTGATATAACTGTGATGTATAGAGGGGCAGGTCATGTTGATATAACTGTGATGTATAGAGGGACAGGTCATGTTGATATAACATGTATAGAGGAGCAGGTCATGTTGATATAACATGTATAGAGGGGCAGGTCATGTTGATATAACTGTGATGTATAGAGGAGCAGGTCATGCTGATATAACTGTGATGTATAGAGGGGCAGGTCATGTTGATATAACATGTATAGAGGGGCAGGTCATGTTGATATAACTGTGATGTATAGAGGAGCAGGTCATGTTGATATAACTGTGATGTATAGAGGAGCAGGTCATGTTGATATAACATGTATAGAGGAGCAGGTCATGTTGATATAACTGTGATGTATAGAGGGGCAGGTCATGTTGATATAACTGTGATGTATAGAGGAGCAGGTCATGTTGATATAACTGTGATGTATAGAGGAGCAGGTCATGTTGATATAACATGTATAGAGGAGCAGGTCATGTTGATATAACTGTGATGTATAGAGGAGCAGGTCATGTTGATATAACTGTGATGTATAGAGGGGCAGGTCATGTTGATATAACATGTATAGAGGAGCAGGTCATGTTGATATAACATGTATAGAGGAGCAGGTCATGTTGATATAACATGTATAGAGGGGCAGTTCATGTTGATATAACTGTGATGTATAGAGGAGCAGGTCATGTTGATATAACATGTATAGAGGGGCAGGTCATGTTGATATAACATGTATAGAGGGGCAGGTCATGTTGATATAACATGTATAGAGTGGCAGGTCATGTTGATATAACTGTGATGTATAGAGGAGCAGGTCATGTTGATATAACATGTATAGAGGAGCAGGTCATGTTGATATAACTGTGATGTATAGAGGAGCAGGTCATGCTGATATAACTGTGATGTATAGAGGAGCAGGTCATGTTGATATAACTGTGATGTATAGAGGAGCAGGTCATGTTGATATAACATGTATAGAGGGGCAGGTCATGTTGATATAACATGTATAGAGGAGCAGGTCATGCTGATATAACATGTATAGAGGGGCAGGTCATGTTGATATAACATGTATAGAGGGGCAGTTCATGTTGATATAACTGTGATGTATAGAGGAGCAGGTCATGTTGATATAACATGTATAGAGGAGCAGGTCATGTTGATATAACATGTATAGAGGGGCAGGTCATGTTGATATAACTGTGATGTATAGAGGAGCAGGTCATGTTGATATAACATGTATAGAGGAGCAGGTCATGTTGATATAACATGTATAGAGGAGCAGGTCATGTTGATATAACATGTATAGAGAGGCAGGTCATGTTGATATAACTGTGATGTATAGAGGGGCAGGTCATGTTGATATAACTGTGATGTATAGAGGGGCAGGTCATGTTGATATAACTGTGATGTATAGAGGAGCAGGTCATGTTGATATAACATGTATAGAGGGGCAGGTCATGTTGATATAACATGTATAGAGGAGCAGGTCATGTTGATATAACATGTATAGAGGGGCAGGTCATGTTGATATAACTGTGATGTATAGAGGAGCAGGTCATGTTGATATAACTGTGATGTATAGAGGGGCAGGTCATGTTGATATAACTGTGATGTATAGAGGAGCAGGTCATGTTGATATAACTGTGATGTATAGAGGGGCAGGTCATGTTGATATAACTGTGATGTATAGAGGGGCAGGTCATGTTGATATAACATGTATAGAGGGGCAGGCCATGCTGTTATAACATGTATAGAGGGGCAGGTCATGTTAATATAACTGTGATGTATAGAGGGGCAGGTCATGTTGATATAACATGTATAGAGGGGCAGGTCATGTTGATATAACATGTATAGAGGAGCAGGTCATGTTGATATAACTGTGATGTATAGAGGGGCAGTTCATGTTAATATAACATGTATAGAGGGGCAGGTCATGTTGATATAACATGTATAGAGGGGCAGGTCATGTTGATATAACTGTGATGTATAGAGGAGCAGGTCATGTTGATATAACTGTGATGTATAGAGGGGCAGGTCATGTTGATATAACTGTGATGTATAGAGGGGCAGGTCATGTTGATATAACATGTATAGAGGAGCAGGTCATGTTGATATAACTGTGATGTATAGAGGGGGCAGGTCATGTTGATATAACTGTGATGTATAGAGGGGCAGGTCATGTTGATATAACATGTATAGAGGAGCAGGTCATGCTGATATAACATGTATAGAGGGGCAGGTCATGCTGATATAACTGTGATGTATAGAGGAGCAGGTCATGTTGATATAACATGTATAGAGGGGCAGGTCATGTTGATATAACATGTATAGAGGGGCAGGTCATGTTGATATAACTGTGATGTATAGAGGAGCAGGTCATGTTGATATAACTGTGATGTATAGAGGGGCAGGTCATGTTGATATAACTGTGATGTATAGAGGAGCAGGTCATGTTGATATAACATGTATAGAGGAGCAGGTCATGTTGATATAACTGTGATGTATAGAGGAGCAGGTCATGCTGATATAACTGTGATGTATAGAGGGGCAGGTCATGTTGATATAACATGTATAGAGGAGCAGGTCATGCTGATATAACATGTATAGAGGGGCAGGTCATGCTGATATAACTGTGATGTATAGAGGAGCAGGTCATGTTGATATAACATGTATAGAGGGGCAGGTCATGTTGATATAACATGTATAGAGGGGCAGGTCATGTTGATATAACTGTGATGTATAGAGGAGCAGGTCATGTTGATATAACATGTATAGAGGAGCAGGTCATGTTGATATAACATGTATAGAGGGGCAGGTCATGTTGATATAACTGTGATGTATAGAGGAGCAGGTCATGTTGATATAACTGTGATGTATAGAGGGGCAGGTCATGTTGATATAACTGTGATGTATAGAGGAGCAGGTCATGTTGATATAACATGTATAGAGGAGCAGGTCATGTTGATATAACTGTGATGTATAGAGGAGCAGGTCATGCTGATATAACATGTATAGAGGGGCAGGTCATGTTGATATAACATGTATAGAGGAGCAGGTCATGTTGATATAACTGTGATGTATAGAGGAGCAGGTCATGTTGATATAACTGTGATGTATAGAGGGGCAGGTCATGTTGATATAACTGTGATGTATAGAGGAGCAGGTCATGTTGATATAACATGTATAGAGGAGCAGGTCATGTTGATATAACATGTATAGAGGGGCAGGTCATGTTGATATAACTGTGATGTATAGAGGAGCAGGTCATGTTGATATAACTGTGATGTATAGAGGAGCAGGTCATGTTGATATAACATGTATAGAGGAGCAGGTCATGTTGATATAACATGTATAGAGGGGCAGGTCATGTTGATATAACTGTGATGTATAGAGGAGCAGGTCATGTTGATATAACTGTGATGTATAGAGGAGCAGGTCATGTTGATATAACATGTATAGAGGGGCAGGTCATGCTGATATAACTTTGATGTATAGAGGAGCAGGTCATGTTGATATAACATGTATAGAGGGGCAGGTCATGTTGATATAGCATGTATAGAGGGGCAGGTCATGTTGATATAACTGTGATGTATAGAGGGGCAGGTCATGTTGATATAACTGTGATGTATAGAGGAGCAGGTCATGTTGATATAACATGTATAGAGGAGCAGGTCATGCTGATATAACTGTGATGTATAGAGGGGCAGGTCATGTTAATATAACTGTGATGTATAGAGGAGCAGGTCATGTTGATATAACTGTGATGTATAGAGGAGCAGGTCATGTTGATATAACTGTGATGTATAGAGGAGCAGGTCATGTTGATATAACTGTGATGTATAGAGGGGCAGGTCATGTTGATATAACATGTATAGAGGGGCAGGTCATGCTGACATAACTGTGATGTATAGAGGAGCAGGTCATGTTGATATAACATGTATAGAGGGGCAGGTCATGTTGATATAACATGTATAGAGGAGCAGGTCATGTTGATATAACATGTATAGAGGGGCAGGTCATGTTGATATAACTGTGATGTATAGAGGGGCAGGTCATGTTGATATAACTGTGATGTATAGAGGAGCAGGTCATGTTGATATAACATGTATAGAGGGGCAGGTCATGTTGATATAACTGTGATGTATAGAGGAGCAGGTCATGCTGATATAACATGTATAGAGGAGCAGGTCATGTTGATATAACATGTATAAAGGGGCAGGTCATGTTGATATAACTGTGATGTATAGAGGAGCAGGTCATGTTGATATAACATGTATAGAGGAGCAGGTCATGTTGATATAACTGTGATGTATAGAGGGGCAGGTCATGTTGATATAACATGTATAGAGGGGCAGGTCATGTTGATATAACATGTATAGAGGGGCAGGTCATGTTGTTATAACTGTGATGTATAGAGGAGCAGGTCATGTTGATATAACTGTGATGTATAGAGGAGCAGGTCATGTTGATATAACTGTGATGTATAGAGGGGCAGGTCATGTTGATATAACTGTGATGTATAGAGGGGCAGGTCATGTTGATATAACATGTATAGAGGGGCAGGTCATGTTGATATAACATGTATAGAGGGGCAGGTCATGTTGATATAACATGTATAGAGGAGCAGGTCATGTTGATATAACATGTATAGAGGGGCAGGTCATGTTGATATAACATGTATAGAGGAGCAGGTCATGTTGATATAACTGTGATGTATAGAGGGGCAGGTCATGTTGATATAACTGTGATGTATAGAGGGGCAGGTCATGTTGATATAACATGTATAGAGGGGCAGGTCATGTTGATATAACTGTGATGTATAGAGGAGCAGGTCATGTTGATATAACATGTATAGAGGGGCAGGTCATGTTGATATAACATGTATAGAGGGGCAGGTCATGTTGATATAACTGTGATGTATAGAGGAGCAGGTCATGTTGATATAACATGTATAGAGGGGCAGGTCATGTTGATATAACTGTGATGTATAGAGGAGCAGGTCATGTTGATATAACTGTGATGTATAGAGGAGCAGGTCATGTTGATATAACTGTGATGTATAGAGGGGCAGGTCATGCTGATATAACTGTGATGTATAGAGAGGCAGGTCATGTTGATATAACTGTGATGTATAGAGGGGCAGGTCATGTTGATATAACATGTATAGAGGAGCAGGTCATGTTGATATAACATGTATAGAGGAGCAGGTCATGTTGATATAACTGTGATGTATAGAGGAGCAGGTCATGTTGATATAACATGTATAGAGGAGCAGGTCATGTTGATAAAACTGTGATGTATAGAGGAGCAGGTCATGTTGATATAACTGTGATGTATAGAGGAGCAGGTCATGTTGATATAACATGTATAGAGGAGCAGGTCATGTTGATAAAACTGTGATGTATAGAGGAGCAGGTCATGTTGATATAACTGTGATGTATAGAGGAGCAGGTCATGTTGATATAACATGTATAGAGGAGCAGGTCATGCTGATATAACTGTGATTTATAGAGGAGCAGGTCATGTTGATATAACTGTGATGTATAGAGGGGCAGGTCATGTTGATATAACTGTGATGTATAGAGGAGCAGGTCATGTTGATATAACATGTATAGAGGAGCAGGTCATGTTGATATAACTGTGATGTATAGAGGAGCAGGTCATGTTGATATAACTGTGATGTATAGAGGGGCAGGTCATGTTGATATAACTGTGATGTATAGAGGAGCAGGTCATGTTGATATAACATGTATAGAGGAGCAGGTCATGTTGATATAACTGTGATGTATAGAGGAACAGGTCATGTTGATATAACATGTATAGAGGAGCAGGTCATGTTGATAAAACTGTGATTTATAGAGGGGCAGGTCATGTTGATATAACTGTGATTTATAGAGGGGCAGGTCATGTTGATTTTAGAGCTACTGGCGGTGAGTCTCTAGGCTTTCTGGGTAGTCTGAATGTGTTCTCCAGGGCATCAGAAGTGACACATATCCTGCAGGACTGTCCATGGTCAGGCGTGTAGACTGGGGACAACTTCCTCCTTTGGATAAAAGTTGCTCTCAAGGCACTGATATCTGTTTTAACGTCTCCCAAAATCCTAAACTCAACCAGGGGAGAAAATGCCAAAGTGACCTTAGCATAGACTTCTGTTTTTTTTTGCTTTTTCTCTGCAACGCCCCGGGCAATGTTATACAACACACCTCGCCATCCCTCGCCTCTTGTCCCATGTCAAAACAGATGGTTTTTGGGTTAGAGAGGGTTTTTAGAAATGGATTGAGGTAAAGCCACTTTGGCAGTTTTTTCCAAATTCTCTGGTGTATGGACCATTGGGCAATATTACTCTATTTGAGGCCACATCACTTCAGATCAGTGATGGTATTGTTTGTCCTCTTTTCCCATAACCTCTTATTTAATATACAGTACTACAAGGTGCTGCTTATTCCAATAGTACATACCATAGAATTAGGAACTAGAATGCTAATTAGTAATTTTAATAGGATTTCACTGGTTCATATAGTTCAATCATATTTGTTCAGTCACTCCTATGGTATGTACAGTGCATTTGTAAAAGTATTCAGACCCCTTGACTTGTTCACCTGTCTATATAAGGTCCCACAGTTGACAGTGCATGTCAGAGCAAAAACCAAGCCATTAGGTCGAAGGAATTGTCCGTAGAGCTCCGAGACAGGATTTTGTCGAGGCACAGATCTTCGGGAAGGGTACCAAAAAATGTCTGCCGCATTGAAGGTCCTCAAGTACAACTGCACCATTTTGTTTCTCTCCTGCGCCCACGGAATTTTTAACATTTAGGTAATAAAGCATTTGACCTTTCCATTGTGTTAACGATAGAGCATTGGTTGATTTCCAGTTTAAGAATCTTTTTTTTTTTCATTTTTCCCAACATGATTGACAAGAGAAAGTCCTACCCATCGGGCATCGTGCTGTACCCTCATATGCCATGTCTTGAAATAGACAGACAGATGGATTTTAAAAGTACATTTACATTGTAATACTTCTGACAGCCAACGTTCTAACTCCACCCATAACTATTGGACTTCATAGCGTTCACAGAAGGTGTGGATTATTGAGTCATTGTTAGTTTAAACGTAAGACATGACTCTGCCATTGTGCTGTAGAATTTGTGAATTTTGTCCCTTGTGTAATAATACATTCTATACATTAGTTCATATTGGATTAAGTGTACATTTTAGTTAACAGTAATTTAGTTAGTTCTGCTCCAATTTTCCCTCCATCTTGTGTCAATGTCAGTTTCTTTTTGAAGTCTTGGTTCCAGTAATTAATATTTTTTTCTAAGAGATTGTCAGTTGGGTATGCTCTCTGCAAGGTTTTGTATGAACATCCTTTTCTGACTCGAATAAGATTCACTCAAGGTTGCTCTGTCTAAAAGATTTCTAATCAAAATGTCTTTATGTAACTTTTAAATTGCAAGCGTTTTGAAAATATCTACATTGGTCAATCCAAAATTGCTTTTAATAATTTCATGAAAATAAATGTATTACCTATTACCAAGTCATTTACGGTTTCTATGCCTTTTAGTTTTCCATGTGGACCAATTTATCAGTGAATTCTGAAAAGTTATCCAAGGATTGTTCCAGTTGTGTTTTTTAGGAAGTGATACTGATTCTTGTAGAATACGTAAACATCTTCTTCCACATGGTTATCGTGTTCTTAACTGTATGAAGTTGTTCATGTCTTAGTTTTATCCGTAGACAATAGACACGTAAAAAGATTCTGGGGATGAGCATGTTCATCTTCAATACGAACCCATCGTTCCTCTTTAGTGCATTTTGACTAACTATATGTCGCAAGTAAAAGCCTTAGGTGGGGAGTTGATACAATTCCAAGTCCTGGAAGGTTAAACCCACCCTCAGACGTAGGAAGATTTATTCTATGAGTTTTTTTCTGCTCATATAAAGTTTGGTATGACCGGGTGTACTTTTTTAAAGAATGTCTTCGGTGGGGTAATTGGTAGTACTGAGAAAAAATATAAAAAACGTATTTTCTACATTGTAGAATAATAGTGAAGACATCCAAAATTATTAAATGTCATATTTTATTACTATGATATCATATTATTTACCATTTCTTTTACATCATTTAGCAGACGCTCTTATCCAGAGCGACTTACAGTAGTGAATGCATACATTTCATACAACTTCATACATTTTTTCATACAATTTTTTATTTTTTTTCTGTGCTGGCCCTCCATGGGAATCGAACCCACAACCCTGGTGTTGCAAACACCATGCTCTACCAACTGAGCTACAGGGAAGGCTACTCATGTAGTAACCAAAAAAAAGTATTAAACAAATCTAAATATATTTTTGATTCTTCAAAGTAGCCACCCGTTGCCTTGATGACAGCTGTGCACTCTTGTATGTGTTGTCGTTTGTGTAAACAAGGACACTACTTTGTCACAAAATGTTAAATAGAATTCTATGGAAAAGCTGTCCATTCCTGGTGCTTTAAAACTGTATTTACATTTTTATTCTTGGGGTGATCTCTGTTTTTAGTGATTTTTTATTTTTTTGTCTGCTGATAATTGCTTCACTTGTTGAGTCTAAGAAGGCTGTTGGATCAGTCCAACTTTTTAAATTCAGATTTCTATTGATTTTCATTAGCTTTTGAAAATGTCATTTTAATCGCGTTTTCTAATTAACACATTTTGTATGTTTTAAAAAAAAATTATAACTGGTTTGGAGTGTATTCGTTTTATGAGGGCTGTGAGATATTTAGCAGGTTTGTTTGCCATTAAATTCGACAGAAATTAAGCTTTATTCGAGTTTAACCTATAGTTGCTCTCTTCAAAAGTAGAATATCATATTTCTGTTTTAATTTCAGAAATATTATTTTATTTTGCTCGTAAAGATTTTTTATGGGCTTTTTCTAAAATTGTGATTTATATATATTTTTTTCCATCTGAATTTGTAACTCAGATAAAACTTTTGCGGAGTATGAGAATCATTCCCCTAATGTACACCTTAAAAGCATCCCGAATTATATCAGGGGTGACTTTTCTCTGTCGTCTACATTTGTAATTGTAAAGGATTAAAAAAAAATAAAAAATCTCCATTTATGTATTTAATAAATGTCAAGTCTGAACAGAGTGCATCTTCAATTCTCCATATTCTGTCGCTAAGTGTATTTTCTGATGGTGTGATTAAGATGGATGCCGGAACATGATCCGATATCACTGTCATGGCGTTTTGAACCCAGTAAAATGTTTAGACCCCTTTAAAAAAAAAAAAAAATTTAATGGTTTTTTTTGTCAATTCTTGAATATATTTTCTTACTTTTGAGAGGAAAAATAAAGTATTTTGTAGTTAGAATAATATTTTTTTTCTTGAATTTGCCTTTTTTATTGTTACGTCCATCTTATGGAATGTATGATTTTAGTTTATGTGCTAAGATAATAGTTCCTGTATGGATTTGATCTAATATAACTAACTAAAAACACCAGATTTTTCACCATGTAAGGTACAGTTAAACATTTGAAAACGGCCTTTTTGGTCCCTGTGCTGTGAATTCAATAATACTGTTATTAGTATAGTATGTGTTTACTGCTGTATTCTGTATTTTCTATTTCCTGTAGGATGTAGTCAACAGAGTTCTGAGAATTCACTATTATTGTTTGTTCAGTCATTCATATCCACCTTGAAATCCCTGGATTCTGATAGGCTGTTGTGTGTTGATGGAGGGCTCTGATAGGCTGTTTTGTGTTGATAAAGGGCTCTGATGCGGTGCGGTTTCCTGTTGCTGTGGCAATGTTTGTTTACCTTTTGGTCTGCATTGGGACAGAGTGGTCGACAGCCCTGCTTATCTTCGCGTGTGTGTCACTGTGATCTGATCTATAGTTCCAACTTCCACGTGAACTTGAATCCCCTCAGGTTTTCTAAGAAGCACTGTTTTCATTGGACAGTTAGAAATCAGCCCCTAGTCCAATGTCCCTAGATTACATAGACTTTATGTAGACCAGGGATGGGTAATTTTGATGAGGTTGGGGGCCACAGAATAACCAGAACTCGTCATGAGGGGCAGCAGTGGCTTGTGGGTAGATGAGGAATGAGACGATGGCCTTCTAGAGTTAATACTACTCACTGTCCCCTTGTTTGGCTTTAGGTCTTTCTCCTTCAATAAAACATGGAAGTAGGAGGAAGTTACCTAGACACTAGGTCAGGTTTGTACCAGTTTTACAGTTAAGGTTTTAATTGGCCTGGCTACCCATTGCCATGCCCACTAACGTTTCCTTTTTCCATGATGAATGTGTAGCTAGCGATCGATAGAGCAGTAGGCTAGAAGTCATCAGGCAAAGGTTTTATAGAGGGTAGCTGGTACTAGATCTGTGACTATGGATAATTTACCCTAAAGAGAAAAAACAAAATGATGGGAACCCTGGAAAGATAAACTTCTCTTATCAGTGCATGTCAAGGTTCAAGTGTACAAGATGTTTTATTTATTGTTTATCCTCCTTTCTCCCCCTCAATGTTTTGCCCTCTTTTACAAAAACTTTTTGGGGGCGGCAGGTAGCGTTGGGCCAGTAACCGAAAGGTTGCTGGATTGAATCCCCGAGCTGACAAGGTAAAAATCTGTCATTCTGCCGCTGAACAAAGCAGTTAACCCACTGTTCACCGGTAGGCCGTCATCGTAAATAAGAATTTGTTCTTAACTGATTTGCCTAATTAAAGGTGAAATCATTTTTTTTTTTTTTACTAAATACAGGTCAGCCATAGGTTAGTTCTGACTGAAAATATTTATACTGAACAAAATTAATTAATCATTCCAGCCCAGGACCTCCACATCCGGCTTTTTCACCTGCGGGATCGTCTGAGACCAGCCACCCGGACAGCTGATGAAACAGGAGTTTTTCTATCTATAATAAAGCCCTTTTGTTGGGGAAAAACTCTGATTGGCTGGGCCTGGCTCCCCATTGCGAGAGCCTGGCTCCCAAGTGGGCGGGCCTATGCCCTCCCAGGTCCACCCATGGATGCTCCCCTGCCCATTCGTGAAATCCATAGATTAGGGCCTAAATAATTTATTTCAATTGACTGCTTTACTTATATGAACTGTAACTCAGTCAAATTTGTTGAAGTTGTTGCAACTTTATACACTGCTCAAAAAAATAAAGGGAACACTTAAACAACACATCCTAGATCTGAATGAAAGAAATAACCTTATTAAATACTTTTTTCTTTACATAGTTGAATGTACTGACAACAAAATCACACACAAATAATCAATGGATATCCAATTTATCAACCCATGGAGGTCTGGATTTGGAGTCACACTCAAAATTAAAGTGGAAAACCACACTACAGGCTGATCCAACTTTGATGTAATGTCCTTAAAACAAGTCAAAATGAGGCTCAGTAGTGTGTGTGGCCTCCATGTGCCTGTATGACCTCCCTACAACGCCTGGGCATGCTCCTGATGAGGTGGCAGATGGTCTCCTGAGGAATCTCCTCCCAGACCTGGACTAAAGCATCCGCCAACTCCTGGACAGTCTGTGGTGCAACGTGGCGTTGGTGGATGGAGCGAGACATGATGTGCTCAATTGGATTCAGGTCTGGGGAACGGGCGGGCCAGTCCATAGCATCAATGCCTTCCTCTTGCAGGAACTGCTGACACACTCCAGCCACATGAGGTCTAACATTGTCTTGCATTAGGAGGAACCCAGGGCCAACCGCACCACCATATGGTCTCACAAGGGGTCTGAGGATCTCATCTCGGTACCTAATGGCAGTCAGGCTACCTCTGGTGAGCACATGGAGGGCTGTGCGGCCCCCCCAAAGAAATGCCACCCCACACCATGACTGACCCACCGCCAAACTGGTCATGCTGGAGGATGTTGCAGGCAGCAGAACGTTCTCCAGGGCGTCTCCAGACTCTGTCACGTCTGTCACATGTGCTCAGTGTGAACCTGCTTTCATCTGTGAAGAGCACAGGGCGCCAGTGGCGAATTTGCCAATCTTGGTGTTCTCTGGCAAATGCCAAACGTCCTGCACGGTGTTGGGCTGTAAGCACAACCCCCACCTGTGGACGTCGGGCCCTCATACCACCCTCATGGAGTCTGTTTCTGACCATTTGAGCAGACACATGCACATTTGTGGCCTGCTGGAGGTCATTTTGCAGGGCTCTGGCAGTGCTCCTCCTTGCACAAAGGCGGAGGTAGCGGTCCTGCTGCTGGGTTGTTGCCCTCCTACGGCCTCCTCCACGTCTCCTGATGTACTGGCCTGTCTCCTGCTAGCGCCTCCATGCTCTGGACACTACGCTGACAGACACAGCAAACCCTCTTGCCACAGCTCGCATTGATGTGCCATCCTGGATGAGCTGCACTACCTGAGCCACTTGTGTGGTTTGTAGACTCCGTCTCATGCTACCACTAGAGTGAAAGCACCGCCAGCATTCAAAAGTGACCAAAACATCAGCCAGGAAGCATAGGAACTGAGAAGTGGTCTGTGGTCTCCACCTGCAGAACCACTCTTTTATTGGGGGTGTCTTGCTTATTGCCTATAATGTCCACCTGTTGTCTATTCCATTTGCACAACAGCATGTGAAATGTATTGTCAATCAGTGTTGCTTCCTAAGTGGACAGTTTGATTTCACAGAAGTGTGATTGACTTGGAGTTACATTGTGTTGTTTAAGTGTTCCCTTTATTTTTTTGAGCAGTATATTTTTGTTCAGTATACTTTTGCATGCGGTAATTTTCTTCCACCCTGACCATAGATAGGGGGTTTAAAACCATTTCAGATGGAGAGCAGCTTATTTACCGTTTACTCCACAAATTCATGACAGACCAACACTGACGCAACAGAAAACACTATTTTAGAAGCAGACATACAGCAACCTGTATCGATCTCCTACATAATATTGACCCTGTTCTCAAACATGATTTGAAAATAATCTCTGAACATTGACCCACCTAGCTGCTTGGGGACTGGACAGATACATGTGAGAGGTCATGATCTTCTACTTCTAATCTTGACCCCATAGAGTTTTATCTCTGTTTGACCCCTTATTCCTTACGCTCTTATAACCTCTGAACTCCCTCCCTACCTCTCTCTTTCTCCCTCCCTCCCTACCTCTCTCTCTTTCTCCCTCCGTACCTCTCGCTCCCTCTCCCTTCCTGCATCCCTCTCTCTCTCTCTCCAGAACTTCCTGAGAACTGGACAGACATGACAGAGACTGTTGTAGATGGCATGACCTTTAACCTCCGTCACCTAGGCATGACCCTGGTGGATCAGCCCAAAGGAGAGGACCTATCAGCAGCTGCCGTCAAGAGGATTGTTGCCATGGTGAGCAGGAAATGGTCATACAGGAAATAGGACAGACTGGAAGTTCAAAGGACAGGACGTTTCTAAGCACTTGGTTTAGATTGCCATCACATTTTTGGAGTGGCTCTTCATTGCTTCTGCTCTCTAGAACAGCGTTTTTATTTATTTTTTGAAATACTTCAAGATGACTGAATAACGTGGCCTGCTCTTTAGAAAACAATTGTCAATTATCTCACCCTTATTGGTATTATTATTTTGTTTGTCATATTTTATCTTAGATCCATTAGTAAGCATTGCTCTGATGATGACGATGATATTTTGTGATATTATTTGAAAATTGTCTTAAATGATCTTCATTTTTAAAAATTATAATAATAATAATAATATCTCTTATTGATCCAGATCAAAGCCATTAGATTAATTATAAATACATTATTCCCATGTTCTCTGTCCCCTCCAGGCCAAAGCCATTAGGAATAATTGATTTGTAATGAATCTATGTTCTCTGTCATCAACTCTGTCCCCTCCAGGCCAAAGCGGGAGGCCAGAAGCCTCAGAAGATGTCTCTAAAGGTTTCTCCTCAGGGTTTAATGCTGTACGACAGTCTAACCAACCAGCTACTAGACAACATCTCCATATACAGGTAGGGCTGTGGCTGTGCTGTGCATCCTACCACAAATTGTATTTGTGTTGTGTGACCTCTACCTTGACAAAAATATAAACAGATTGACTCCATGTATACAAACACAGCTGACCTACTTCTTGTTTTTCTTTGGAGGGAAACCCAAGGTGGGAAGGGGAGGTGGGAAGGGGAGGTGGGAAGGGAAGGAGAGGGGAGAGGAAGGTGGGAAGGAGAGGAGTGTGGGAATGAAGAATGTTTTTGAAAATACAGCTCCCTACAGGAGACCTGATCTGTACAGAGCTGGTCTGTACAGAGCACACTCTCTCTGCCGGAACATTTGTTCCCACACTTTGACCAAGCTTTTATGGCATCCTGGTTTGTCACAGAGGATACTTGCCATTTGAACCATAACTGTAACCTCTGACTTTATAATGCCCTCTGACCTTTCACCTTTGCTCTGTGTCCTGCAGGATATCCTACTGCACGGCGGACAAGCTGCACGACAAGGTGTTTGCCTACATCTCCCAGAACACACTCAACGGAACACTGGAGTGCCACGCCTACCTCTGCCCCAAGAGGAAAGTGGTGAGTCTGAACTGGCACACAACAACCCCTATAATCTGAAAGGACTGGATGGGATCTGCTTCGTCTAGAGGACGTCTATCTGGAGTGTTTAACTATTCAGCTGTCTTTCAGAAGGGAGGAGGTTAGACACAGAAATGCATCCAACTACAGGTGTGCAGGGTTTTGTTCCAGTCCTGCTCTAGCACAGCTGACTGTACTAATCAGCTGCTCAGCAGGACTTTGAGCACCTGAATCGGGTGTATTGGAGCAGGGCTGGAACAAAAGCCTGCCTTAGAACATGTTACGCTTTTGCTTCCAAGATAACCGTTCCCCCAGTCCGTACATCTGACTGTTGCCTTCTCTCGTTCTGTCTCCCCCAGGACAAACATTAGGTTTCACTCCTCGTCCCCCTTCAACTTCCTGTGTTGCTGTCAATCTGGAGGACTCCTCATCTTCCCTCCCAACTCACCCTGCCGTCTCTCATATAACTCAATACTCCCTCCCCCCCCCTCTCTGCAGGAGAGAGATTGGATACTAATAACCTTTGACATTCTGCCAACACTGTAGCTCTCCCAACTGTGTGAATGTATGGTGTACACAATGGTGTATTTATATGCTTTGCTACTGACTGAGAGAAAATATTTTGTTACAGGCAATCAAGGTTGACAAGGTCATTGAAAGTAAACAATGGCGGTGATGTTTTACATCTCTATGTCAATGTGTGGTTTGATAAAGTATTTTTTTTTTAAACGTTCTCTCTTTGGCCCCAAGGTTAGCTTTAATGTTAAAGGAATAATCCACTCAAACTACCTGTAGGTATTTTCTTCATTAGTTCACTGTCGATATAGTATCAAAATGTTTCACATGTCTGTCTGAGCATTGAGGGATGGTTTTGGTGTTGTTCAGAAGTATATGTAACAGTAAGTCTAGCTTCTGTCCCTCTCCTCGCCCCAACCTCGCCTTGAACCAGGGACCCTCTGCACACGTCAACAACTGACACCCCGCGAAGCATCATTACCCATCGCGCCACAAAAGCCGCGGCCCTTGCAGAGCAAGGGGAACAACTACTTCAGGTCTGAGAGCGAGTGACGTCACCAATTGAAACGCTATTAGCGCGCACCACCGCTAACTAACTAGCCATTTCACATCGGTTACATTATAGTTTGATTGCTCTGCTTTGTTTGAATATTATGGCAATGTTGATTTTTGTATTTGAGTTGTTTATATAATGTGCTCTGTGTTCCCTCTGTGGTTTAAACTTTTTCAGAAGGGACCTCATTTTTTTTTCTGTAGAATTTCTAAGGACCCCATTTATTTAGCACTATTTTGTTTTGCCGACCCCACCCCCCCAAAACCCCAAGTTCTTGAGAATGGTGCTTGAATGTATAGCGGAGGTTTTACGGGCTCATGACCCGTAAAACGCAAAATAACACAAAATAGCGAATCTTGACTTATTTTTGTTGTTGTTGTACATAATGTTTCCGCCATCGTTTTCTATGACCTTTTTAAAAGAAGCTTCTGGACATCAGAACAGCGATCACTAAGATTTCTACATCAACGGGTTGGCCGCACTGCTCACCCTGGGCCAGGCCCAGATCCCCGTCACTCGGGGAAGAGAAAGAGACAGCTTGACGTGCGAGAGCACCCTGATGAAACTGCAGCAGAGAGTAAATAAACTGCCTTTACCCTCTAGGCGAATGTACAATCACAAATCAAGAAACTAGACGAGCGCCGTTCGAGACTATCCTATCAACGGGACCTGAAGAACTGTAATATCTGATGATTCTAGGACTTGGATAATATACCTCGAGCTGTTTTTCTCTGCACCAGCAGGACAGAACGGCAGCATCGGGTAAACTCAGGAGGGGTGATGTGTGTCTCTTTATTAACAACAGCTGGTGCGTGATCTCAATGTTTATTTATTTATTTACTTAACACTTATTTAACTAGGAAAGTCAGTTAAGAACAAATTCTTATTTTCAATGACGACCTCGGAACAAATCAAAGTTTATTTGTCACGTGCGCCGAATACAACAGGTGTAGTAGACCTTACAGTGAGATGCTGAATACAACAGGTGTAGTAGACCTTACAGTGAGATGCTGAATACAACAGGTGTAGTAGACCTCACAGTGAAATGCTGAATACAACAGGTGTAGTAGACCTTACAGTGAAATGCTGAATACAACAGGTGTAGTAGACCTTACAGTGAGATGCTGAATACAACAGGTGTAGTAGACCTTACAGTGAGATGCTTACTTACAGGCTCTAACCAATAGTGCAAAAAAAAGGTGTTAGGTGAACAATAACTGCCTTGTTCAGGGGCAAAACAACAGATTTTTACCTTGTCAGCTCAGGGATTCGATCTTCCAACCTTTCGGTTACTAGTCCAACGCTCTAACCACTAGGCTACCCTGCTACCCCTAATATTAAGGAAGGCTCGAGGTTCTGCTCTCCTGAGTAAGAATATCTCATGATAAGTTGTAGACCATAATATTTACCAAGAGAGTTTATCAATAAAATAAAAAAATAATCATAGCATTCTATTTTACCACCACAAACCGATGCTGGCACTAAGACCACACTCAACGAGCTGTATTGGGCCGTAAGCAAACGAGACAATGCTCATCCAGAGGCGGCGCTCCTAGTGGCCGACTATTCTATTGTTTGTTTTTAGGGTGTAGATCAGCTTTAGTACTGCAGATTGTAGCTTCCCTCAATGTTATCAAATCAAATCAAATGTATTTATAAAGCCCTTCTTACATCAGCTGATATATCAAAGTGCTGTACAGAAACCCAGCCTAAAACCCCAAACAGCAAGCAATGCAGGTGTAGAAGCACCTGCATTGCCTGTATCACATCCTATCACCCATATACTTTATATATATATTACATACACACTGCCAGTCAAAAGTTTACTCATTCAAGGGTTTTTATTGTTACTATTATCTACATTGTAGAATAATGGTAAAGACATCAAAACTATGACATAACACATACGGAATTATGTAGTAACCAGAAAAGTGTTCAAATCAAAATATATTTTAGATTTGAGATTCTTCAAAGTAGCCACCCTTTCCCTTTTAATGACAGCTTTGCACATTCTTGGCTTTCTTTCAACCAGCCTCATGAGGTAGATTTTTGGCCTTGTGTTTTAGGTTATTGTCCTGCTGAAAGGTGAATGTATCACCCAGTGTCTGGAGGAAAGCAGACTGAACCAGGTTTTCCTCAAGGATTTTGCCTGTTCTTAGACCCATTACCTTTTTATTTATTTTTTCTTCCTGAAAAACATCCCAGTCCTTAACGATGACAAGCATACCCATAACATGATGCAGCCACCACTATGCTTGAAAATATGGAGAGTGTTACTCAGTAATGTGTTGTATTGGATTTGCCCCAAACATAACACTTTGTATTCAGGATTAAAGTTAATTGCTTTGCCACATTTTGTGCAGTATTACTTTAATGCCTTGTTTGCAAACAGAATGTATGTTTGTATTCTCTACAGGCTTTCTTCTTTTCACTCTGTCAAATAGATTAGTATTGTGGAGTAACTACAATGTTGTTGATCTGTCCTCAGTTTTCTCCTATCACAGCCATTTAAACTCTGTAACTGTTTTAAAGTCACCATTGGCCTCTTGGTGAAATTCCTGAGCGGTTTCCTTCCTCTCTGGCAACTGAGTTAGGAAGGAGGCCTGTATCTTTTGTAGTGACTGGATGTATTGATACATCAACCAACATGTAATTAATAACTTCACTATGCTCAAAGGGATATTCAATGTCAGCTTTTTTTATTGTTACCCATCTACCAATAGGTAGTCTTCTTTGCGAGGCATTGGAAAACCTCCTTGGTCTTTGGTTGAATCTGTTTTCAATTCACTGCTCGACTGAGGAACCTTACAATTATCTGTATGTTGGGTGAGATAATTTTTTTGAATGACTATGTTAAACACTATTATTGCACAGAGTCCATGCAACTTATTATGTAACTTGTTAAGCACATTTCTACTCCTGAACTTATTTAGGCCATAACAAAAGTGTGAATACTTATTCACTCAAGACAGTTCAACTTTTCATTTTTAATTAATTTGTAAAAAAAAAAATGTAGGAAAACATAATTCAACTTTGACATTATGGGGGTATTGTGTGTAGGGGGGTATTGTGTGTAGGGGGTATTGTGTGTAGGGGGTATTGTGTGTAGGGGGGTATTGTGTGTAGGGGGTATTGTGTGTAGGGGGTATTGTGTGTAGGGGGTATTGTGTGTAGGGGGGTATTGTGTGTAGGGGGTATTGTGTGTAGGGGATATTGTGTGTAGGGGGGTATTGTGTGTAGGGGGTATTGTGTGTAGGGGGTATTGTGTGTAGGGGGGTATTGTGTGTAGGGGGGTATTGTGTGTAGGGGGTATTGTGTGTAGGGGATATTGTGTGTAGGGGGGTATTGTGTGTAGGGGGGTATTGTGTGTAGGGGGTATTGTGTGTAGGGGGGTATTGTGTGTAGGGGGGTATTGTGTGTAGGGGGTATTGTGTGTAGGGGGGTATTGTGTGTAGGGGGGTATTGTGTGTAGGGGGGTATTGTGTGTGGGGGGTATTGTGTGTAGGGGGTATTGTGTGTAGGGGGTATTGTGTGTAGGGGGTATTGTGTGTAGGGGGTATTGTGTGTAGGGGGGTATTGTGTGTAGGGGGTATTGTGTGTAGGGGGTATTGTGTGTAGGGGGGTATTGTGTGTAGGGGGTATTGTGTGTAGGGGGTATTGTGTGTAGGGGGGTATTGTGTGTAGGGGGGTATTGTGTGTAGGGGGTATTGTGTGTAGGGGGTATTGTGTGTAGGGGGGTATTGTGTGTAGGGGGGTATTGTGTGTAGGGGGGTATTGTGTGTAGGGGGTATTGTGTGTAGGGGGGTATTGTGTGTAGGGGGGTATTGTGTGTAGATTTGTATTTTATTTATAAGGCTGTAACACAACAAGATGTAGAAAAAGTAAAAAGGTGTGAATACTTTCTGAATGCACCTTGTTATCGTTACTCATTGTATTTATTATTACGTGTTTTACTCTTTCTGTTTTCTTTCTCTCTACATTGTTGGGAAGGGCCCATCAGTAAGCATTTCACTGTTAATCCCAACCTGCTGTTTACGAAGCATGTGATTTAATAACATTTGATTTGATCTAATTACCCATGTAATGAGTTTTTTAGATTTTCACATCAACAAATAACCATTTTACAAAAGGTATTTTTTTTTTTATTTGGCGACCCCACGACAATTCCTCCGTGACCCCACTAGGGGTCGTGACGACGATAATGAATACCACTGTTTCTACGGTCTACTCCCTTGTAACGGGATTCATACTAAAAATCTTAAACGCAACAATTTCAAGGATTTTACTGAGTTATAGTTTATATGAGGAATTCAGTCAATTTAAATAAATACATTAGGCCCCTATCTATGGATTTCACATGACTGAGAAAACAGAAATGCATCTGTTGGTTACAGATACCTTAAAGGGTCGAGCCTTGGGGTACTCCCTTGGTGACAGGCAGTGGCTGAGACAGCCGATTTTCTGACTTTATAAACTGCACTCTTTGAGAGAGGTAGTTAGCAAACCAGGCCAAAGACCCCTCAGAGACATCAATACTCCTTAGTCGGCCCACAAGAGTGGAATGGTCTACCGTATCAAAGGCTTTGGCCAAGTCAATAAAAATAGCAGCACAATATTGCTTATGTCTGCCCATACCATAAACCCACCGCCACCATGGGGCACTCTGTTCACAACGTTGACATCAGCAAACCGCTCACCCATATGGTCTGCGGTTGTGAGGCCGATTGGATGTACTGCCAAGTTCTCTAAAACAATGTTGGAGGCGGTTTATGGTAGAGAAATTAACATTAAATTCTCTGCCAACAGCTCTGGTGGACATTCCTGTAGTCAGCATGCCAATTGCACGCTCCCTCAACTTGAGACATGCAGTGCCTTCGGAAAGTATTCAGACCCCTTGACTTCTGCTCCGTTTCTTACTTTATAGACCTATTCTAAAATTGATTCAATAAAAAATGTTTTGCATCAATCTACGCACAATACCCCATAATGACAAAGCGAAAAGAGGTTTTTAGAAATCTTTGCAAATTAAAAGTGAACTAAAACACATCTTATTTACATAAGTATTCAGCCTCTTTGCTATGAGATTCAAAATTGAGCTCAGGTGCATCCTGTTTCCATTGGTCATCCTTGATGTTTCTACAACTTGATTGGAGTCCACTTGTGGTAAATTCAATTGATTGGACATGATTTGGAAAAGGCACACACCTGTCTATATGAGGTCCCATAGTTGACAGTGCATGTCAGAGCAAAAACCAAACCAATCTGTAGAGCTCCGAGACAGGATTGTGTCGAGGCACAGATCTGGGGAAGGGCGCCAAAAAATGCCTGCAGCATTGAAGGTCCCCAAGAACACAGTGGCCTCTATCATTCTTAAATGGAAAAAGTTTGGAACCACCGAGAATCTTCCTAGAGCTGGCCGCCCGGCCAAACTGAGTAATCAGGGCAGTACGGCCTTGGTCAGGGAGGTGACCAAGAACCCGATGGTCACTTTGACAGAGCTTCAGAGTTCCTCTGTGGAGAACTCTAAACCTTCCAGAAGGACAACCATCTCTGCAGCACTCCACCAATCAAGCCTTTATGGTAGAGTGGCCAGATGGAAGCCACTCCTCAGTAAAAGGCACATGACAGCCTGCTTGGAGTTTGCCAAAAGGCACCTAAAGGACCCAGACAATGAGTAACAGTATTCTCTGGTCTGATGAAACACAGATTGCACTCTTTGGCCTGAATGCCAAGCGTCACATCTGGAGGAGACCTGGCACCATCCCTACGGTGAAGCATGGTGGTGGCAGCATTATGCTGTGGGGATGTTTTTCAGGGACTGGGAGACTAGTCAGGATCAAGGCAAAGATGTACAGAGCAAAGTACAGAGAGATCCTTGATGAAAACCTGCTCCAAAGCTCTCATGACCTCAGACTGGGGTAAATTATCACCTTCCAACAGGACAACAACCCTAAGCACACAGCCAAGACAGGGCATTAGTTAGTGGGTTCGGGACAAGTCTCTGCATGTTCTTGTGGCCCAGCCAGAACCCGGACTTGAATCAGAACAAACATCTCTGTAGAGACCTGAAAATAGCTGTGAAACAACGCTCCCCATCCAACCTGACAGAGCTTGAGAGGATCTGCAGAGAAGAATGGGAGTAACTCCCCAAATACAGGTGTGCCAAGCTTATAGCGTCATACCCAAGAAGACTTGAGGCTGTAATTGCTGTCAAAGGTGCTTCAACAAAGTACTGAGTAAAGGGTCTGAATACTTATGTAAATGTCATATGATTAATTTTTAAATTATTATTTAGAAACATTTTCTAAAAACCTGTTTTTGCTTTGTCATTATGGGGTATTGTGTGTAGAATCCATTTTAGAACAAGGCTGTGACAAAGGGGTCTGAATACTTTCCCAAGGCCCTGTATGTAGCATTGTATTGTGACAACACAGCACATTTTAGTGGCCTATTGTCCCCAGCACAAGGCGCACCTGTGTAAATATCATACTGTTTAATCCGCTTCTTGATATGCCACACCTGTCAGGTGGATGGATTATCTTGGCAAAAGAGAAATGCTCACTAACAGGGATGTAAACACATTTGTGCACAACATTTGAGAGAAATAAGCTTTTTGTGCGTATGGAACATTTCTGGGATCTTTTATTTCAACTCATGAAACATGGGACCAACACTTTACATGTTGCATTTTATATTTTTTGTTCAGTGTATTTTAATTGCTAATGGGAATAACACCTCATGATGTGGCAAGATACAATTATCTTTTTGAAAGTTTGGACTCTATGGACAGTGGACTAATGAAGAAGAAACAAAATGTGCATTATTCCTTTTAATACATGTATATGTTTTTTTTGTAGCATTATAACAGCCTATGTATGGTCCCCCTGCCCTACGACCTAGGCAGGGACTAGGCCGTTGGCTTTCAGTGTCCTTTTGATTGTTAATGTTGTATCATTGGGTCTTTATAGCATTATAACAGCTTTGTGAATGTTATTTTTCTCTCCTAGGCCCAAGCAGTGACGCTGACTGTAGCACAGGCCTTTAGAGTGGCCTTTGAGTTGTGGCAGGTTGCTAAAGAAGGTAGGTGCTATTCAAACCCAATTACACACAACTCTGGAGAGGGACACGTGCACACACACAAGGTCACATTTTTTGTATTTCTGGGAGTGTGTAGACGGTATATATATTTATTTATTTCTTTATCTGTCTTGTAGAGGAAGAGAAGAGAGTGAAGTCCAGCTCAGCTGGAGAAGCAACCAGCAGCTCCCAGTCAGAAAGATCTAACAACCTGCCTAGTCTCAAAGGAGGAAGTAAGGTGATATGCACACACACACGCGGGGACACACACAGCGAGAGACGCAGGCTGCATTTACACAGATCTTTCCTCCCCATTTTGGTATTTTGACCGATCGGATCAGCTCTGAAAAAGATCTGATATGAAAACGTTTGATGTAATTGGTCAAAAGACCAACTAGTGGAAGAAATATCTGAATTCGGCTTCCTGAATTGGGCTGCCAGCCACAGAGACACACTGTCTTTATCTGATGCAGACACAAAATACCTTGTTTATAGTATAATGTTATCAGAATAAATGTCTTTCTGATATCATCTCCCTTCCTCCCCTGACTAATAATAATGTAACTTACTCTGTTCCCCTGTCTTCTCTTTTGATTATGTGTTTGTTCCCTTGTGCTTTCGTACTGTGGCCTTGATTGGATCCATGGCATTTAGGCCTTGGCATCAAACTGGAAATACTCACACATTACTGTCTGATTGGCTGATTCATAGTCTTCATAGATGTTGCCACTGGTAACCTACTGGACCTGGAGGAACTGACTCATGTTGCCGCGGTTCTGGAAACCAATGGCGACGAGGAGTTCAAGGTGGACAACCACACTGCTCCTGAGAACAATGATAACAACAACACTGTCTGGGTACTTCTCAAATTACCCATCAACCGTTTCTGTCTACACTTAGAATGAAATGGGAGGAAATATTTTGGCTACAAAAACTAATCTTTCTTTCTTCTTTCCTCTTTTGCGCTCTCTCTCTCTCTCTCCTCTCCTTTCTCTCTTTCTTGCAGGAAATTGAGGAAGACTTGGATGAGGCTTTTTCTAGGTAAGTCACTCGTCCTAAATGTATCTGTTGTCGATAAGCCCCCACTAGTCTGGATCTTCTCCCTGGTTGCTGCTTGACCACAGAAATCAGCTCATTGATTTTGCTCAGATCAGATTTCCCTGAACTTGATTGCAGCTTTTGGAGAATGTGGCTCTATAGCTCCATCTAAGGAATGAGACACAGACTTACAGGTTAGAATAGAGAAATGATCAGAGGGGTAGAGAGAGCAGGGTTTGGAATGCCTCATTAATTCCAATTCTTGAATTTGAATTGAGTAGTAAACAGGATACATCATTGAAATCACAATTTGAATTAAAGGAAATGTAATTGAATTCAATTAAATTCAAATGCCTCTTCTATTCTATGTTGGTTGTAGTCTATACAAATTATACATGAAAAATATTTTTATATACAAATATTCTAAGTTATTTCATTAACATGTTGTTCAATGAAGAAGCCAAAGAAATGAAATGGTTGGTGGAAACTATTCTAAGCACTAATGTTCAAATAATATATCGACATTGTTTCCAGAGAAAAGTGATATATTTTTGGTATCTGGAAGTGTGACCGGTCAGATTCAATGAAACTCATGTTCTATGACTGAATGAAAGTTCTTTAAATTGCACTGAATTCAATTCTACTTCCTGTCACTCAAACTCAAATTCTGGCCAATTTTGAATTTCAACTAATGAGTTGAATGGGAGTCGATTCCAAAATTCTGAATTGAGTCCAACCTTGAGAGTAAAAAAAGCCAGACAGAAAATGGAGTGAAAGAAGAGAGAGAGAGCAGAGTGCAGCTCCACCACCCCTTCCTTAATCCTGCCCTGTTTGTTGTCTCTCCAGCCCCAGGCTGGATAACTATGAGTCATCTCCAGGTAACAGTGCTCCTAGCCTAACCTAACCAACACAATCATAATCCAGTCCACTGACCCAACCATAAACACTCCTTGTACTACAGTAACAACTTTTGTGTATGTTATGACCCCTCAAATTCATGTTTTGTGACTGTTGATGTTTAGTAACTTCCTGTGTCTCAACTCCTATCAGAACCAATATCTCATGTGTATACAATTGCACTGACAGTTCAAGCAAATTTGCTCCATGTATATACATGTATAGGACCCCACTGTTGTACATACTGCATCAGTTCACTTCTGATTGGGATCATTCAAGTTCTGCTGGTCCACTATGGTGGAGCAAGTCAGGGTTAGAGGGGTTTAGAATCCCTCAGTTTATTACATACACACACACACACACACACACACACACACACACACACACACACACACACACACACACACACACACACACACACACACACACACATACACATACATACATACACACACACACACACACACACATACATACATACATACATACATACATACATACATACATACATACATACATACATACAGCTCATTCTAACCCGGAATAGATCAGTGTTGTGATTAATTCACACAGCCCTGTAGTTTTATACATACTGTCATTCCTCAGTTAGGGTTCAAACTGCTGGACATAAACCTTTAGTTCAGAGGAGACTAACAGACTACTGTGTGTCCTCTCCCTTTCAGTAGGGAGGTTGTAGCTTTGTGTTTATTCTTTCTGAAGTCCCCCCCAAAAAACGTTACATTGTTGCCTTGACTGACACACAAAAAACAAAGACTGACATGACGACAGACTGACTACACATCGTCCTATACTTTCTACCTAAATACCTGCTAAATAATGTTTTATTGTTGTAAATAACACTGAATAACCAACAAGATAACAACAAAAATCATAGCAAAATGCTAATAACATAAGCTAATGATGTGAAATCAATTGATGTCAAAGTCACGGGGTGTTGAATCATCTGCAATCCATCCCTAAATGTATGTTTTCTTCACACATTGCCTTTTTAATGCTGTAGTTCTCAAAGAAATGTTGTAGTTCTCAAAGAAATGTTGTAGTTCTCAAAGAAATGTTGTAATTCTCAAAGAAATGTTGTAGTTCTCAAAGAAATGTTATCTCCCTCTCTCTAACCCCACCTCAGATTCTTTCAATTTCTATCTCCCCACCCCCTCTTCTCTCTTCTCTCTCTTCTCTCTCTCCCCCCCCCCTCCCCATCCTTTGCTCCAATCGATAACACTTCTCCCTTCCCATCTCTCCCCCCTCCAGACTGGCGGTATCCCGTACTAACCCCCAGGTCTTGGACATTGGGGTGACCCCCCAGGATTGGCTGATAGAACCTGACTGGGCCAATGGGAACACACCCAACAAGAACAGGACCAATAAGAACACATCAAACAAGAATACCACCAATGGGGACGACTTCTTTGGCTTCTGATCGACCACCTGAGGGCGACCAAGAGGCACAGCCTTTTGAGTCTTTGGCCCAATACCAAATCAACCGCTAGGCCCTATGCTGGAACTATACTATATTGTGTGTACCTGTCAAATCCTCTCAGATCTCTACAAGTGCACAGGACACATGATCTAGGGGTCGATTTGGGATTGGGCCATAGAAGAGTTGACTTTGGTTCCATTCCAAACCGATCCCTTGCCTCTGTCCTTATTCCCTAGTTGACTCCCTCCCCCTTATAGATCTGAAAGGACTGCATAGGTTGAGCGCTTTGGTTGAGATTCTATCAAATACATGGGGTCGCCAGGAAGAGTCTATGGGTAGACGCTAGGGATTATGGGTAGACGCTAGGGATTTGACTTGGTACCTTATCTTTTTATAAACTGGGTGCTTCAAGCCCTGAATGCTGATTAGCTGAAAGCCGTGGTATATCAGACTGTATACCACGGGTATGACAAAACATTTTATTTTGACTGCTCTAATTACATTGGTAACCAGTTTATAATATCAATAAGGCAACTCGGGGGTTTGTGATATATGGCCAATATACCACGGCTAAGGGCTGTGTTCAGGCACTGCGTCGTATACATCAGAGCAGCCCTTAGCCGTGGTATATTGGCCATATACCACACCCCCTCTGGCCTTATTGCTAAAATATACCACTCAGTGTGTCATCCTATGTTGTTTTGTTTACTTTGTTCTTGAATTTACTGCAGTAGTAGATAATAGTACTATTTGGACCATAATCAGTATTATAATTTTTGCGTTGGTTATAATTTTTTAAGCCAGGGGAGGTGTGGTATATACCACGGCTAAGGGTTGTTCTTAAGCACGATGTGACGCGGAGTGCCTGGACACAGCCCTTAGCCATGGTATATTGGCCAATATACCACAAAACCCCCAAGGTGCCTTATTGTTGTTATAAACTGGTTACCAATGTAATTAGAACAGTAAAAATACATGTTTTGTCATACCGGTGGTATTACAGTCTGATATACCACGGCTGTCAGCCAATCAGCATTCAGGGCTCGAGTCACCCAGTTTTGAGATATGGAGTTAAACTAGTCTTCATCTGTCACAGTAAATATTTATTATATATAGTATTGAACATAAACACACTCAGTACCATAAAGACAAGACAAGACAATACATTTAGGTACGTATTCTTTACATACTAAAGTCTGGTTCAGTTACCATGAAACAGGAGAAAGCACTTTGAAAAAGGAGGTACTTCCTGAATTTCTTTCCAACTTGTTCGAAACTATTTCTTCTGTTTTGTGCCTGCCTACTTAACGTGACCCCGGAAAGTGATGTATTGTAGTAAATTCCTTTCCGACCAGTTTCACCCTGTTCTGTAGGCTATCTCTACCTTTATGTCCAATGGACCACACCGTGTAATACTGTGTACCAGCAGAACTTTGAATAACATTTTTTTTGTTATGTCTATGAAATTAAACAGTTGTTTGGTTTACTTCTAGGAAAGGATGTTTCCTGTTGCATGACACACACTGACAGAGGAGAGCGTTAATGACAATGTTGTAAATTCCCCCAAAGTTACCAGGTTTTTCAGAAATCCTCGTTGGAGTATTCTGGAATATCCTGCTTATTCTGGGAATCTTCCCATCGGGATTTCTGGAAGGAAGTAAAATTTGAGTAGTTACCGGAACGTTGTAACCCTAGTTGCTGCTAATGCCATATCATTACACATATATAAAGGACTGAAAATGCAGACGATCTTTCTTACCAGCAGGTGGCAGCACTGTACCACATCATTCCACCACTGGTTACATCTCAATAGTCCTTAGTGGCTTCCTCCTCTCCTCCCTCCTCTCTTCTCTCCTCCCTCCTCTCCAGCGCTGAACTGACAACACTAGTGTGATGTAATGGATGCCCACTGGGAATTAGATAACTGAAAATGAAATCCTGCAGATGAAGCAAAGTAAAGGAATCCAGCTGACCTTATACAAAGTCCTTACAATTTTTACCTACGGAACTGTACAGCTGAGAAAATGCCAGTAATGTGTACTCCGTACTTTGTGGGTGGGTGTTGCACACCTTACAGACACCAGCAAAATCCACAAAATGCCACCCACCCACGAGTGTGTTTGGGTCAAGGTGTGGGTGGTCAGCATCTACGGTATTCATCTTTATAAAGGATTTTCTACAATCGCATGTGTGCGAAAGAGGAAGAAAAGAGAATGTAAAATCTGTCGGAGGGGGAAAAAATGTCCTTCTGAGGCAAGTTACTGGTTAATAAACCTTTTTCTCAACCACTTGAGAAACCACACAAAAAATCCATCCCGGGATGAGCTAGGGACAGATTTTAGTGTTTTCGAATCCACGTATCAATGTGACTTTTTTGTATGTGTGAGAGAGAGAGTCTGTGTGTGTGTGTGTGTGTGTGTGTGTGTGTGTGTGTGTGTGTGTGTGTGTGTGTGTGTGTGTGTGTGTGTGTGTGTGTGTGTGTGTGTGTGTGTGTGCGCGCTGACCCACGTCTCTCACCACTCTAGAGTCCTCTTCACACTACAGAACAGAACATGTCTGGCAACGTGTGAGGGTGTGAGGCTCAGTAGTCATGTGGCTGGACTGGTGCAGTGGACCAGACTACATCTCTCTGTCCCTTCATCCCCCTGATACTGTATCTCAGACCATTAATATTCACCCTACAGCTAGTGTACCCTGCTTCTGGTACTGAAGAGCTTTAATATTCACCCTACAGCTAGTGTACCCTGCTTCTGGTACTGAAGAGCTTTAATATCCACCCTACAGCTAGTGTACCCTGCTTCTAGTACTGAAGAGCTTTAATATTCACCCTACAGCTAGTGTACCCTGCTTCTAGTACTAAAGAGCTTTAATATTCACCCAACAGCTAGTGTACCCTGCTTCTAGTACTGAAGAGCTTTAATATCCACCCTACAGCTAGTGTACCCTGCTTCTGGTACTGAAGAGCTTTAATATTCACCCTACAGCTAGTGTACCCTGCTTCTAGTATTATGTCCCTGTCCTAGATCTGATTCTTCATGGGAGGAACTACAACACAACATAAAGCTGAAGTCTGAACGGTCTTCACGTTGAGTTGATTACAATAACAGGGTTGACCAACTTGGGTCTCAGAGGGCTGCAGTGTGTCTGCAGGTGTATGTTCTAACACATGATTAATCCAATTCTGGTCTCAACCAATGATAGTGGAATTAGATGTGTTTAGTACCAGGGTAGAGAAGAAGAAAAAAACCTGCACATTCTGTGCTGCAGCCACCCAGGAACAAAATCGCAGCATTCAGATTGATTGATATTCTTCAGGTGGTCAGTTTAGTCTGTAGGCTCGATTTTTAAAATGAGGACTTTGTGGTTTAAATATGTGGTGTATATGGGAGTCCAAGTCCCTGGAGTTGGACAAGCATAAAAGACCAAACAAATCCAGAACTGAATGTTTTTATGAAGATTAATTTCCGTTGGTTTCCCGTTCAATACATTTCATATATCTAATGCACAGTAAATACACTTTGTGTATTTCAACATCTTGGCCATGTTCTGTTATAATCTCCACCCGGCACAGCCAGAAGAGGACTGACCACCCCTCATAGCCTGGTTCCTCTCTAGGTTTCTTCCTAGGTTTTGGCCTTTCTAAGGAGTTTTTCCTAGCCACCGTGCTTCTACACCTACATTACTTGCTGTTTTGGGGTTTTAGGCAGGTTTTCTGTACAGCACTTTGAGATATCAGCTGATGTAAGAAGGGCTATATAAATAAATTTGATGTAGAACATATTGAATGAGTGAGATGGTGGAATGAAACATTCATTTCACATAGCTCCTTCCTCTCTAGACATTCTGACGACATGTGGCTGCATGGTGAAATGATGTCAGGAGAAAGAAATGAGAGGGGTTCTTAAAGACTTGAAGGAGCAGACAGAGGAAGGAAAGCACTCAGGCTCACTGATGCCATGTCTCATCTCCACTTGAGTGACAGACAGGCAGAGAATATTGAGCTTTTCTTTCTAGTCATTTAAAGCAACTGTCTAGTGAATATCTACCTTTTTAAAAAAAGCTCTGAATCTGTTAACCCATGCCCAAATAATGTTGTTGACTTGTCCTATACATATGTAGGATCTTCATTTGATCACCCTGTTGCAGGAGAACTTGCAATGCAGGACATGTTAAACTTGTTGTGTATTTGAGGTTTAAAAAGGCTTTTCAAGTTTTTGTAATTTCCACTTTGAAATTCGATTTTCCGTTGTGAAAAATGTATCAACCCCTACAAAAATTTTCATTAATTATAATCCACATAATAATTCACATTTCCTGTTGTTGCATGATTATTTTCATGCTGTAGCAAACTGGCTCAAATTAAGATCCTACGTCTGTACATGTATTTGTGGTCAATGCATAAATTTTAGGAAAAAAACCACTTCAAAAACCCGACTTCAAACTTGTATCTCAAACAGACCGTTTAAAAAAAAAAAAAAATGCTGGCTAATTCCTCTTGAGGATGACGTCATGATTTTGGCCGAGACGGCTCATTGGCTGAGGTGGCCAATCAGCTGTTTACTTGTCATGAATATTTTTAATGACCGGTAAACGCCCACGCCAATCCAACACAGAAATGCTGCAATTTCACCCATATTGTATACAATTACAGATCATATTTAATAGAGACCGTGAAACACTGGAGAGCTACTTTTTAAGGATGAAGTCAAGAAACATTCCAACGACCTTTTGTTACCTTGTTTGAAGCCTATAGATAAACCTTTTGTGAAAGTCTATTCACTTTTCATCAATCAAGATTTTCCATAACACTATGGGTGTGTGCGCCTCCGTATTGCTTCAGTGTGTGTGTGTGTGTGTGTGTGTGTGTGTGTGTGTGTGTGTGTGTGTGTGTGTGTGTGTGTGTGTGTGTGTGCCAGTGTAACTCGGTGTGACTCAGTGTTTGTCAGTGAGATCTGCAGTTCTGTCTCACTGTACAGTAAAGCTAATTTAGGCTTTTGGTTCCACTGAGTGCCCGAAACCCTAACCTTAACCCTTACCCTAACCTTAATCCCTACCCTAAACCCTAACCTTAATCCCTACCCTAAACCCTAACCTTAATTCCATTCCCTAAACCCTAACCTTAACCCCTACCCTAAACCCTAACCTTAATCCCTACCTAAACCCTAACCTTAACCCCTACCCTAAACCCTAACCTTAACACCTACCCTAAACCCTAACCTTAACACCTACCCTAAACCCTAACCTTAACACCTACCCTAAACCCTAACCTTAACACCTACCCTAAACCCTAACCTTAAGCCCTACCCTTAACCCTAACCTTAACCCCTACCCTAAAGCCAAACCTTAACCCTACCCTAACCTTAACACCTACCCTAAACCCTAACCTTAATCCCTACCCTAAACCCTAACCTTAAGCCCTACCCTTAACCCCTACCCTAAAGCCAAACCTTAACCCTACCCTAACCTTAACACCTACCCTAAACCCTAACCTTAACACCTACCCTAAACCCTAACCTTAACACCTACCCTAACCTTAAGCCCTACCCTTAACCCTACCCTAAACCTTAACCCCTACCCTAAACCCTAACCTTAACACCTACCCTAACCTTAAGCCCTACCCTTAACCCTTACCCTAAACCTTAACCCCTACCCTAAAGCCAAACCTTAACCCTACCCTAACCTTAACACCTACCCTAAACCCTAACCTTAAGCCTTAACCCTTACCCTAAACCTTAATCCCTACCCTAAAGCCAAACCTTAACCCTACCCTAACCTTAACACCTACCCTAAACCCTAACCTACCCTAAACCCTAACCTTAGCCCTACCCTAACATTAACCCCTACCCTAAACCCTAACCTTAAGCCTTAACCCTAACCCTAACATTAACCCCTACCCTAAACCCGGATAGCAAGGACCGACTGGACAGGAAGAGGCAAAGGGAGAGGATTTACACTGGCTACAGGTTCATCTGCCTCACCTAAAGCTATAGACCACTAAGTGCTAACAGTCAGTATCTGGATAACATGTGTGAAATGCTTGATAATGTATGTGATATCAACAGAGAGGTATATTTTCTGGGTGATTTTATATATTGACTGGCTTTCATCAAGCTGCCCACTCAAGAAAAAGCTTCAAACATTAACCAGTGCCTGCGACCTTGTTCAGGTTATCAATCAACCTAAACAGCACAGGAACGAAATCATCAACATGTATCGATCACATCTCTACTAATGCTGCAGATATTTGCTTTAAAGCAGTATCCAAATCCATCGGATGTAGTGATCACAGTATAGTAGCCATATGTAGGAAAACCAATGTTCCAAAGGCCGGGCCTAATATAGTGTATAAGAGGTCATACAATAAGTTTTGTAGTGATTCCTATGTTGTTGATGTAAAGAATATCTGTTGGTCCGTGGTGTGTAATGAGGAGCAACCAGACGCTGCACTTGACACATTAATGACAAATATATGAAATTGCTTATCCCAGTTACTAATAAGCATGCACCCATTTAAGAAAACGACTGTAAAAACTGTTAAAGCCCCTTGGATTGATGAGGAATTGAAAAATTGTATGGTGGAGAGGAATGAGGCAAAAGGAATGGCAAATAAGTCTGGCTGCACAACCGATTGGCAGACGTACTGCAAATTGAGAAACCATGTGACTAAACTGAATAAAAAGAAGAAGAAAATACACTATGAAACAAAGATAAATTACATGAAGAATGATAGTAAAAAGCGTTGGAGAACCTTCAATGAAATGTTGAGGAAAAAAGGCAAACTGAGCTCCATCATTCACTGAATCAGATGGCTCATTCATTACAAAACCGACTGATATTAACCAACTACTTTAATGATTTTTTGTTTTTCATTGGCAAGATTAGCAAACTTAGGCATGACATGCCAGCAACAAACGCTGACACTAAACATCCAAGTATATCTGACCAAATTATGAAAGACAATAATTGTGATTTTGAATTCCGTAAAGTGAGTGTGGAAGAGGTGAAAAAATTATTGTTTTCTATCAAAATTACTGAGGATAATAGTGGATGATATTGCCACTCCTTTTTGCTATATCTTCAATTTAAGCCTACTAGAAAGTGTATGCCCCCAGGCTTGGATGGAAGCAAAAGTCATTCCACTACCCCAAGAATAGTAAAGCACCCTTCACTGTCTCAAATAGCCATCCAATCTATTGATGTCCCCCCATCGCGACGTCCCTCTAAGGCCCTTATGCTAGCTTGCTAGCCTCGGCCTGCTAACTGCTAGCTTGCTAGCCTCGGCCTGCTAACTGCTAGCTTGCTAGCCTCGGCCTGCTAACTGCTAGCTTGCTAGCCTCGGCCTGCTAACTGCTAGCTTGCTAGCCTCGGCCTGCTAACTGCTAGCTTGTTTAGCCTCGGCCTGCTAACTGCTAGCTTGCTAGCCCCGGGCCTGCTAACTGTCTGAATCGCCGTGTCCCCAGCCAGCCCAACCACTCACTGGACCCATACGATCACTTGGCTATGCATGCCTCTCCCTAAAATCAATATGCCTCGTCCATATTGATCACTGGTTAGTGATTACTGTCTTATTTCACTGTAGAGCCTTTAGCCCTGCTCAATATGCCTTAACCAACCATGTTGTTCCACCTCCTACATATGCGATGACCTCACCTGGTTTAAACGTCTCTAGAGACTATATCTCTCTCTTCATTACTCAATGCCTAGGTTTACCTCCAATGTACTCTCTTCCTACCATATCTTTGTCTGTACATTATGCCTTGAATCTATGCTATCGTGCCCAGAAACCTGCTCCCTTTACTCTCTGTTCCGAACGTGCTAGACGGCCAGTTGTTATAGCCTTTAGCCGTACCCTTATCCTACTACTCCTCTATTCCTCTGGTGATGTAGAGGTTAATCCAGGACCTGCAGTGCCTAGCTCCACTCCCAGTCCCCAGGTGCTCTCATTTGTTGACTTCTGTAACCGTAAAAGCCTTGGTTTCATGCATGTTAACATTAGAAGCCTACTCCCTAAGTTTGCTTTATTCACTGCTTTAGCACATTCTGCCAACCCGGATGTCTTAGCTGTGTCTGAATCCTGGTTTAGGAAAACCACCAAAAACCCCTGAAATTTCCATCCCTAACTATAACATTTTCCGCCAAGATAGAACTGCCAAAGGGGGTGGTGTTAGCCTGCAGAGTTCTGTCTTACTATCCAGGTCTGTACCAAAACAATTTGAGCTTCTACTTCTAAAAATTCACCTTTCCACAAACAAGTCTCTCACCGTTGCCGCTTGCTATAGACGACCCTCTGCCCCCCTCTGCCCCCCATCCATCTTCTGAGCTCGTGCTGCTAGGTGACCTAAACTGGGACATGCTTAACACCCCAGCAGTCCTGCAATCTAAGCTAGATGCCCTCAATCTCACACAAATTATCAATGGATCTACCAGGTACAACCCCAATTCCATAAACACGGGCACCTCATAGATATCATCCTAACTAACTCGCCCTCCAAATACACCTCTGCTGTTTTCAACCAAGTTCTCAGCGATCACTGCCTCATTGCCTGCATCCGTAATGGGTCTGCGGTCAAACGACCACCAATCATCACTGTCAAACGCTCCCTAAAACACTTCAGCGAACAGTCCTTTCTAATTGACCTGGCCGGGGTATCCTGGAATGACATTGACCTCATCCCGTCAGTAGAGGATGCCTGGTTATTCTTTAAAAGTGCCTTCCTCACCATCTTAAATAAGCATGCTCCATTCAAAAAATGTAGAACTAGGAATAGATATAGTCCTTGGTTCACTCCAGACCTGTCTGCCCTTGACCAGCACAAAAACATCCTGTGGCATTCTGCATTAGCATCGAATAGCCCCCGTGATATGCAACTTTTTAGGGAATTTAGGAACCAATATACACAAGCAATTAGGAAAGCTAAGGCTAGCTTTTTCAAACATCAATTTGCATCCTGTAGTACAAACTCAAAAAAAGTTCTGGGACACTGTAAAGTCTATGGAGAATAAGAGCACCTCCTCCCAGCTGCCCACTGCACTGAGGCTAGGAAACACTGTCACTAAAGATAAATCCACAATAATTGAGAATTTCAAGAAACATTTTTCTACGGCTGGCTATGCCTTCCACCTGGCTAACCCTACCCCGGTCAACAACCCTGCGCTCCCCACAGCTACTTGCCCAAGCCTTCCCCACTTCTCCTTCACCCAAATCAAGATAGCTGATGTTCTGAAAGAGCTGCAAAATCTGGACCCTTACAAATTAGCCGGGCCAGACAATCTGGACCCTTTCTTTCTAAAATGATCTGCCGAAATTATTGCAAACCCTATTACTAGCCTGTTCAACCTTTCTTCGTATCGTCTGAGATTGCCATAGATTGGAAAGCTGCCGCGGTCATCCCCCTCTTCAAAGGGGGAGACACTCTAGACCCAAACTGCTACAGACCTTTATGCATCCTGCCCTGCCTTTCTAAGGTCTTTGAAAGCCAAGTTAACAAACAGATTACCGACCATTTCGAATCTCAGCGTACCTTCTCTGCTGTGCAATCTGGTTTCAGAGCTGGTCATGGGTGCAGAGGTATTGTGAGAGGTATTGACATGTTGAAAGCACCGAGCTGTCTGTCTAAACTACTGGCACACAGCTCAGACACCCATGCATACCCCACAAGACATGCCACCAGAGGTCTCTTCAC
>NW_021822801.1:17500-34423 GCF_901001165.1 Salmo trutta | reverse complement strand
CACCCCCCCCCCCCCCCCCCCCCCCCCACCCTCTCCTCTCTCCCCCCACCCTATCCTCTCTCCCCTCACCTCCTCCCTCTCCCTCATCCGCCTACATCTTATATAAGACGCCCAAGACAAAGTATCGATAGTATCTATTTCTCACCCTCCACTTCCCTCCTTCCTTCCTCCCCTCCTTCCTTCCTCCCCTCCTTCCTTCCTCCCCTCCTTCCTTCCTCCCCTCCTTCCTTCCTCCCCTCCTTCCTTCCTCCCCTCCTTTCTTCTCTCCCTCCGTCTCTAATACTCCTTTCTGCCAGAAATAATTAGCCGTCATTAAAGTAGAGTTATACTGTCTCTGTCAGAGAGGGAGGGAGAGAGGATGAAGGGAGGAATGGAGAGGAGAGGAGGGTGATAAACGAGAGTGAGATGGCTGTCGGGAGAGAGGGGAGGCCAAGAGGGAGAGGTTGATAAACGAGTGTGCAGGACCTGGTGGAGGAGAAAGAGAGGAGAGAGAGATGGTTTCAAGGGAGTATGTGAGGGGAAAAGAGGGCAAAGAGAGAGGGAGGGATGATAAATGAGAGTGAGGGATGGGTGATGGGGTGAGGGGAGGTTCCAAGAGGGAGAGGGAAACTGCAGACATGGAAAAGACAGCAAGATAGATGGATGGAAAGCTGAGACAAGCTGAACGAGGGAATAGAAGGTGAAAATAGAGGGAGAGAGGGATGGGTGTTGGGTCGAGGGTTCAGCACGTTAGCCGAATGGATGATGGAGATGGGAAAGTAATGGCCATCTCTCTGACACACCAGGTCTTTAACAGATTTCTTAGATGTTTCCTACTCCCCACACTGCTCAGAGAGAGAGAGAGAGAGAGAGAGAGAGAGACAGACTTGCTTGTTACCATATGTTTCCCATGCAAATAAAGCCCCTTGAATTGAATTGAGTGTGTGTCACTCCTCTGCTGTTCTGTCTCTCTCTGTGTGTGTGCGTGCGTTTTCCTGTGTGTGTGCTCTCTCTGTGTGTGCGTGTCTGCGTTTTCCTGTGTGTGCTCTCTCTGTGTGTGTGTGCGTGCGTTTTCCTGTGTGTGTGCTCTCTCTGTGTGTGCGTGTCTGCGTTTTCCTGTGTGTGTGCTCTCTCTGTGTGTGCGTGTCTGCGTTTTCCTGTGTGTGCTCTCTCTGTGTGTGTGTGCGTGCGTTTTCCTGTGTGTGTGCTCTCTCTGTGTGTGTGTGTCTGCGTTTTCCTGTGTGTGTGCTCTCTCTGTGTGTGTGTGTCTGCGTTTTCCTGTGTGTGTGCTCTCTCTGTGTGTGTGTGTGTGTGTCTGCATTTTCCTGTGTGTGTGCTCTCTCTCTGTGTGCGTGCGTGCGTTTTCCTGTGTGTGTGCTCTCTCTCTGTGTGCGTGCTCTCTCTGTGTGCGTGCTCTCTCTGTGTGCGTGTGTGCGTTTTCCTGTGTGTGCTCTCTCTGTGTGTGTGTGTGTCTGCGTTTTCCTGTGTGTGTGCTCTCTGTGTGTGTGTATGTGTCTGCGTTTTCCTGTGTGTGTGCTCTCTCTGTGTGTGTGTGTCTGCGTTTTCCTGTGTGTGTGTGTGCTCTCTCTGTGTGCGTGCGTTTTCCTGTGTGTGTGCTCTCTCTGTGTGTGTGTGTGCGTTTTCCTGTGTGTGTGCTCTCTCTGTATGCGTGTGTGCGTTTTCCTGTGTGTGTGCTCTCTCTGTGTGCGTGTGTGCGTTTTCCTGTGTGTGTGCTCTCTGTGTGCGTGCGTTTTCCTGTGTGTGTGCTCTCTATGTGTGTGTGTGTCTGCGTTTTCCTGTGTGTGTGCTCTCTCTGTGTGCGAGCGTTTTCCTGTGTGTGCTATCTCTGTGTGTGTGTGTCTGCGTTTTACTGTGTGTGTGCTCTCTGTGTGTATGTGTGAGTCTCCCTCTGCTCTGATTTAATGCTCCTATTGATCCGGGAGACAATCAGACTGGATCCCTGTAATGATCCGGGAGCCAATCAGACTGGATCCCTTTAATGATCCGGGAGCCAATCAGACTGGATCCCTGTAAACCCCTGCCTTTAAAGAGGTCAAATACTTCACTTCCAACAATACTATCTGTCAGGTAAAATACTTCACTTTCAACAATACTATCTGTCAGGTAAAATACTTCACTCCAACAATACTATCTGTCAGGTAAACTAAGTAATGCATTACTTTTGACCAGGGCCCATCGTGCAATGCCAGCCTGGCCCTGTTTTTTTCATTCATCGATTTCTCTACCCAACAGATGAGGAATTTATGGACTCAAGAGTTATGAAAACATCTGACAGATAGTATTGTTGGAGTGAAGTAGTTTACCTGACAGATAGTATTGTTGGAGTGAAGTAGTTTACCTGACAGATAGTATTGTTGGAGTGAAGTATTGTACCTGACAGATAGTATTGTTGGAGTGAAGTAGTTTACCTGACAGATAGTATTGTTGGAGTGAAGTAGTTTACCTGACAGATAGTATTGTTGGAGTGAAGTATTGTACCTGACAGATAGTATTGTTGGAAGTGAAGTATTTGACCTCTTTAAAGGCAGGGGTTTACAGGGATCCAGGGGATATGGGTGTAGAGGATATGGGTGTAGGGGATATGGGTGTAGGGGATATGGGTGTAGGGAATAGGGTATAGGGAATAGGGTGTAGGGGATATGGGTGTAGGGGATATGGGTGTAGGGGATATGGGTGTAGGGGATATGGGTGTAGGGGATATGGGTGTAGGGAATAGGGTATAGGGAATAGGGTGTAGAGGATATGGGTGTAGGGAACAGGGTGTAGGGAACAGGGGGCCATCTTCTCCAGCCGGTCTTCTCTCTGACCCTGATATATGCTGTAATAAAAACGGTGTCAGATTTGATCCTTCAGAATGGATACTATAGGAGGACATAAACTAACAAGGTCAACACGGTTTCAGCCCAGGAAGAGAGACAGAAGGAGGGGAAGTCATTTTCCTTATGAGTCAGAGGCTAGGGTTTAGGAGGGGCTCTAAAACATCGTCATATTCTTAATAATGACTTAATGATAGTTATCATAATGTTTATTATAGTATTCTACACTGTACAGCTATGTGTTCAGAGATAGAGAGTAGAGACAGTGATCTAGGGAGGGAGGGAGAGAGAGAGAGACGGGGGAGACAGAGGGTTTCCTTGTCCAGAAACCATCACTAGCCTCTTCCCTCTAGACATCTGTTACGATCTGAAATGATTTTGATAGGTTGAAGCAATATGATAATAACTTTACCTTGCCCTCTGATAGTCTAGCTGGAACTTTCCACCATATTGCTCACACCTGTCAATTCCCACGGGGGACCAGTACGGAAAAAAAAATGTATGAAATGTATGCATTCACTACTTTACAAGTCACTCTGGATAAGAGCGTCTGCTAAATGACTAAAATGTTAAATGTAAATGTAATTCCTCTCTATTCGTAAAGCATCTCAGGGTGGGAGTGCTGATCTATGATCAGGCCTCCCGTGTCCATTTAACCTTATGCATTATAATCTGAAAGGCACAACCCTAGACACTGACCCAAGATCAGCGTCTCGGGGCAGATTCACCCTACACCTCTTCAGTCTCCCCACTCTGGGTGGTAGGTGGTTGTGGTCCATCGTGGGCTGTGCTGCTGGTCTTCTGGGATTGGCTGGGCTGGGTTCCTGGTGCGGGGGCTGTGCTGCTGGGATTGGCTGGGCTGGGTTCCTGGTGCGGGGGCTGTGCTGCTGGGATTGGCTGGGTTGGGTTCCTGGTGCGGGGCTGTGCTGTAGTCTGAGGTTTCTGATTTGTGGAGGAGATGGTGTCAGGGGTCTTAGCTCGGAGCTGGAGAGCTCATCATCATCGTAGTGGTGATCGTCATGTTGCAGATACAAGGACATGCACACTTCAGGAGAAGTATGAAGAATCAGGATGCAGCCCTAGGTATGACGGTTCTGGTTGGCTGTGTAGCCTCACCTGTCCTGAGGAATAGGATTAGAGGTTATTGCCATATAGGTGAGTGGCCAGTTGGGGCTGGTTTCAGACGTTGCTGCGCAGTAGCCCCCCCTGTGGGTGTTCTGGCGTACTGCACTCTGACGAGGTCTTGGCTTTGTCCTTGTTGTTGTTGGGCTCGTTGTCTTTAATGATGTCATACTGACGACAGAACAGGAGGATCACACCTGAGGGAGGGAGGGAGGGAGGGAGGGAGGGAGGGAGGGAGGGGAAGAGAAAGATGAGTGAGTTATGAAACAAAGGCTCCTTTATTTCACTGTCTGTGAAATTACTGACAGGGAGAGAGACAAAGAGAGAGAGTCAAAGAGAGACAGACAGAGAGGGAAAGAGAGAGAGAGAGTGCGAGGGGGAGAGAGAGAGAGAGAAAGACAGAGACAAAGAGAGATAGACAGAGAGGGAGAGAGAGAGAGAGAGCGAGGGGGGAGAGAAAGAGAGAGAGAGAGACAAAGACAGAGAGAGAGTAAGATGGAGAGAGAGACAGAGAGACAAAGAGAGACAGAGAGATCTAAGAGACTAGGCAAGAAGGGCCTTCTACGCCATCAAAAAGAATGTAAAACTAAACATCCCAATTAGGATCTGGCAAAAAATACTTAAAACAGTTATAGAACACATTGCCCTCTATGGTTGTGAGGTCTGATTTCCACTCACCTACCTAGAATTCACAAAATGGAACAAACACTCAATTGAGACTGCTTGCAGAATTCTGATAAACTCCCAGATCCGGTGAAATACCACAGTGTGCAGTCACAGCAGCAAGATTTGTGTTCCGTTGCTATGAGAAAAGGACAACCAGTGTGTCACAAAAAAAAACATTTATCTTTTTTTTTTTTTTTCCTGTCATACATACTCTCTCTCTCTCTCGCCCTTTATGGTTGTGAGGTCTGGCGTTCGCTCACCAACTAAGAATTCACAAAATGGGACAAACACCAAATTGAGACTCTGCATGCAAATATATTCTGTGTACAACGTAAACACCAAATAATACATGCAGAGCAGAATTAGGCCGATACCCACTAATTATCAAAATCCAGAAAAGAGCCGTTAAATTCTACAACCACCTAAAAGGAAGCGATTCCCCAACCTTCCATAACAAAGCCATCACCTACAGAGAGATGAACCTGGAGAAGAGTCCCCTAAGCAAGCTTGTCCTGGGGCTCTGTGGGGTGTGTTTGTGTTTGGGAACAGAGCCCCAGGACAGCAACACAATTAGACCCAATCAAATCATAAAAAAACAAAAAGATAATTACTTGACACATTGGAAATTAATCAACAAAAAAACAGAGCAAACTAGAATGCTATTTGGCCCTAAACAGAGAGTACACAGTGGCAGAATACCTGACCACTGTGACTGACCCAAACTTAAGGAAAGCGTTGACTGTGTACAGACTCAGTGAGCACATCCTTGCTATTGAGAAAGGCCGCCGTAGGCAGACCTGACTCTCAAGAGAAGACAGGCCATGTGCACACTGCCCACAAAATGAGGTGGAAACTGAGCTGCACTTCCTAACCTCCTGTCAAATGTATGACCATATTAGAGACACATATTTCCCTCACATTACACAGACCCACAAAGAATTTGAAAACAAATCCAATTCTGATTCAACTCCCATATATACTGGGTAAAACACCACAGTGTTGCATCCCAGCAGCATGATTTGTGACTTGTTGCCACAAGAAAAGGGCAACCAGTGAAGAACAAACACCATTGTAAATACAACCTATATTTATGTTTATTTGTACTTGAACTGTTTGCACATCGTTACTACACTGTATGTAGACATAATAGGACATTTGTAATGTCTTTATTCTTTTGGAACTTTTGTGAGTGTAATGTTTACTGTTTATTATCTACTTCACTTGCTCTGGCAATGTTAACATATGCTTCCATGCCAATAAAAACCCCTTAAATTGAAATTTGAATTGAGAGAGAGAGAGCGAGAGAGGGAACGAGAGAGGGATGAATCTCCTCTCCACTATTCTCAGTCCTACTGTAGCTACAGAGCGCTGCTATCTGTCTGTCTGTCTGTCTGTCTGTCTGTCTGTCTGTCTGTCTGTCTGTCTGTCTGTCTGCCTGCCTGCCTGCCTGCCTGCCTGCCTGCCTGCCTGTAATCCTGTCTGTCTGCCTGTCTGTCTGTCTCTCTGTTTGCCTGCCTGTCTGCCTGCCTGCCTGCCTGCCTGTCTGTCTGTCTGTCTGTCTGTCTGTCTGTCTGTCTGTCTGTCTGTCTGTCTGTAATCCTGTCTGTCTGCCTGTCTCTCTGTTTGCCTGCCTGTATGCCTGCCTGTCTGTCTGTCTGCCTGTCTGTAATCATGTCTGTCTGTCTCTGTTTGTCTGCCTGTATGTCTGTCTGCCTGTCTGTAATCATGTCTGTCTATCTGCCTGTATGTCTGTCTGCCTGTCTGTAATCATGTCTGTCTATCTGCCTGTATGTCTGTCTGCATGTCTGCATGTCTGCATGTCTGTCTGTCTGTCTGTCTGTCTGTCTGTCTGTCTGTCTGTCTGTCTGTCTGTCTGTCTGTCTGTCTGTCTGTCTGTCTGTCTGTCTGTCTGTCTGTCTGTCTGTAATCTGTTTTTGCCACCATGTACCAGTGCTCATCTCAAACAAAAATCAAAGCATGATGGGGAATCTGTCTGGGATTACTATCGCCCCACAGATCCAATTAAAAAACCAAGGCAACTCTCGCTCTGTGTATGTTTTCCCCCTCCCCCTTCTTTCTAATTCTTCTCATATTCCATGTCTTTCTTTACCTCTCTCTCTCTCTCTCTCTCTCTCTCCACTCTTCATTTCACTCTCTCGTTCTTGCGCTCTCTGTCTTTTCCACCAATCTATTTCCTTCGTAGTTTTTCATTTTTATCTAGCTGGGTAATTGTGGACTCCATGTGTGAGTAATAGAGATTCATCCAGTAGCGGTAGAGAGTAGGCTGTATGCATTCATAGCAGAGTGTGTAGATAAAACTGAGTGGTACACTACAAAGCAGAATCAAGGAGATAGTTAAATCAGAATATTTAGACTAGTTAGCTGACTGTTTATTTTCTAGAAAGAAAAGCTGGAAAAGGGAACGGTCGAATCGATTCAACACATAAAAACACAAACGATATTTAACTTTAGCTTTTTTAATGAACCAGAATATCGATAGTTATTTCTGGTTGCTTATCAAAGTCAGCCGGACAACTCATTGATCCTGCTTTTTAGTTTCTATCTCTGGTGATTTTTAGTTTATCTCTGGTGATTTTTAGTTCATATCTCTGGTGATTTTTAGTTCATATCTCTGGTGATTTTTAGTTCATATCTCTGGTGATTTTTAGTTCATATCTCTGGTGATTTTTAGTTCATATCTGGTGATTTTTAGTTTCTATCTCTGGTGATTTTAGTTCATATCTCTGGGGATTTTTAGTTCATATCTCTGATTTTTAGTTTCTATCTCTGGTGATTTTTAGTTCATATCTCTGGTGATTTTTAGTTCATATCTCTGGTGATTTTTAGTTTCTATCTCTGGTGATTTTTAGTTCATATCTCTGGTGATTTTTAGTTTCTATCTCTGGTGATTTTTAGTTCATATCTCTGGTGATTTTTAGTTCATATCTCTGGTGATTTTTAGTTCATATCTCTGGTCATTTTTAGTTCATATCTCTGGTGATTTTTAGTTCATATCTCTGGTGATTTTTAGTTCATATCTGGTGATTTTTAGTTCATATCTGGTGATTTTTTGTTCATATCTGGTGATTTTTAGTTCACATCTCTGGTGATTTTAAGTTCATATCTGGTGATTTTTAGTTTCTATCTCTGGTGATTTTTAGTTCATATCTCTGATTTTTTGTTTCTATCTCTGGTGATTTTTAGTTCATATCTCTGGTGATTTTTAGTTCATATCTCTGGTGATTTTTAGTTCATATCTCTGGTCATTTTTAGTTCATATCTCTGGTGATTTTTAGTTCATATCTCTGGTGATTTTTAGTTCATATCTGGTGATTTTTAGTTCATATCTGGTGATTTTTTGTTCATATCTGGTGATTTTTAGTTCACATCTCTGGTGATTTTAAGTTCATATCTGGTGATTTTTAGTTTCTATCTCTGGTGATTTTTAGTTCATATCTCTGGTGATTTTTAGTTCATATCTCTGGTGATTTTTAGTTCATATCTCTGGTGATTTTTAGTTCATATCTCTGGTGATTTTTAGTTTCTATCTCTGGTGATTTTTAGTTCATATCTCTGGTGATTTTTAGTTCATATCTCTGGTGATTTTTAGTTCATATCTCTGGTGATTTTTAGTTCACATCTCTGGTGATTTTTAGTTCATATCTGGTGATTTTTAGTTCATATCTCTGGTGATTTTTAGTTCATATCTATAGTGATTTTTAGTTCATATCTATGGTGATTTTTAGTTCATATCTGGTGATTTTTAGTTCATATCTGGTGATTTTTTGTTCATATCTGGTGATTTTTAGTTCACATCTCTGGTGATTTTAAGTTCATATCTGGTGATTTTTAGTTTATATCTCTGGTGATTTTTAGTTCATATCTGGTGATTTTTAGTATATATCTCTGGTGCTTGTTAGTCTAGGATAAAATTAAATCAACAACAAAGTGCCATATGTGTGTTAACATTGTGTTTTGGTTGTATTATGGTTCTGTTAGCGTTGTGTTACGGTTGTGTTAACGGTTGTGTTACCGTTGTGATATGCTTCTGTTACCGTTGTGTTACCGTTGTGTTAACGTTGTTACGGTTGTGTTAATGGTTGTGTTAACGTTGTGATATGCTTCTGTTACCGTTGTGTTACCGTTGTGTTAACGTTGTGATATGGTTGTGTTAACGTTGTGTTATGGTTGTGTTAACGTTGTGATATGGTTGTGTTAACGTTGTGTTATGGTTGTGTTAACGTTGTTACGGTTGTGTTAACGGTTGTGTTAACGTTGTGATATGCTTCTGTTACCGTTGTGTTACCGTTGTGTTAACGTTGTGATATGGTTGTGTTACCGTTGTGTTAACGTTGTGATATGGTTGTGTTAACGTTGTGTTACCGTTGTGTTAACGTTGTGATATGGTTCTGTTACCGTTGTGTTACCGTTGTGTTAACGTTGTGATATGGTTGTGTTAACGTTGTGTTATGGTTGTGTTAACGGTTCTGTTACACTTATGTTTAAAGTTGTAGTCATGGTTGTATGAGGTTCTCTTCCAGTACATATGATGCATGAATGTGGTTGTGTTGTGGTTGTTTAATGGTTGTGTAGGTCTACCGGTTGAATTATGGTTGTGTTGCGGTTGTTTAATGATTGTGTAGGTCTACCGGTTGAATTATGGTTGTGTTGTGGTTGTTTAATGGTTGTGTAGGTCTACCGGTTGAATTATGGTTGTGTTGCGGTTGATTAATGGTTGTGTAGGCCTACCGGTTGAATTATGGTTGTGTTGCGGTTGAGTTACCTGCCCACATGACGAGCACCACTACGATGATGATGAGCTCTCCAACTCTGAGCTGAACTGCCTGTTCCATCTCCTCTCTGTTCACCTCGTCTGGAGAGAGGAAACACACTTATATTGTAGGTACTGTACAAACCACACAGACACCTACTTGATCACACATCTCATCTGGAGAAGAAAAGGAAGACATGACAACATCCACGACATATTGGAAACGAGATGTTGTAATCCGTGCAACCAGGCCAAATCAAACTTGTTTTTTAGGAAGAGCTGTGAGACATCCTCACACCACCAGCAGCCTTTTGAAGTCTCCTACTCTGTTTCCCCACAGCCATGTCCTGACCTAAGCTAATTAACATGTCGTTAGGATGAGGCTGATGATGATACCTCTGAGGACAGAGAGAGCGGATTGGTTCCAAACTGAAATCTCTCTGCTCTATTTCCTGCTCTTTTGCCATGACCATAATGTTGACATCTATCCAGTCCTTTCAGATCTGTAAACACCAAAGGGGAAACATCTAAGGCTGAAATGGGATGGGAGCAAAACCTGGGTCTCAAACAGGAGTCATGATTGATCTGGGAAAGTTCAGAGCCTTGTGAGTCAGAGGAGCCTCCCTATGTCAGAGCCTCCTGAGTTAAGTTCCCTTCAAAGGGTGAGAGCCCATCAAGGACCTGGTATTAAGAACCCTTAGATATCACCCTGAATGGCACTTTAAAGAGTGAGTGAGAGTTGGATTTCAGCAGACAGATGGCAGACTGAATGATGCTAGATACCCAGTGTCCCTGTGGTCATCAGTAGACAGACACACAATCTACTGCAGGAGTTGAGAGAGATGGGAGAGGGAGAGAGAGAGAGAGAGAGAGAGAGAGAGAGAGAAAATACAGTGGCTTGTGAAAGTATTCAGCCCCCTTGCCATTTTTCCTATTTTGTTGCCTTACAACCTGGAATTAAAATTGATTTTTTTGGGGGGGGGGGGTTTGTATCATTTGATTTACACAAATTGCCTACCACTTTGAAGATGCAAAATATTTTTTATTGTGAAACAAACAAGAAATAAGACAAAAAACGACAAACTTGAGCGTGCATAACTATTCACCCCCCCAAAACTGCTCCAGCTCCTTCAAGTTGGATGGGTTCCGCTGGTGTACAGCAATCTTTAAGTTATACCACAGATTCTCAATTGGATTGAGGTCTGGGCTTTGACTAGGCCATTCCAATACATTTACATGTTTCCGCTTAAACCACTTGAGTGTTGCTTTAGCAGTATGCTTAGGGCCATTGTCCTGCTGGAAGTTGAACCTCCGTCCCAGTCTCAAATCTCTTGAAGACTGAAACAGGTTTCCCTCAAGAATTTCCCTGTATTTAGCGCCATCCATCATTCCTTCAATTCTGACCAGTTTTACTGTCCCTGCCGATGGAAAAACATCCCCACAGCATTATGCTGCTACCACCATGCTTCACTGTGGGGATGGTATTCTCGGGATGATGAGAGGTGTTGAGTTTGTGCCAGACATAGCGTTTTCCTTGATGGCCAAAAAGCTACATTTTAGTCTCATCTAACCAGAGTACCTTCTTCCATATGTTTGGGGAGTCTCCCACATGCCTTTTGGCGAACACTAAATGTGTTTGCTTATTTTTTTCTTTAAGCAATGGCTTTTTTTCTGGCCACTCTTCTGTAAAGCCCAGCTCTGTGGAGTGCTTGGCTTAAAGTGGTCCTATGGACAGATACTCCAATCTCTGCTGTTGAGCTTTGTAGCTCCTTCAGAGTTATCTTTGGTCTCTTTGTTGCCTCTCTGATTAACCTGTTACATCTAGGGGGCAGTAATTTCACGGCTGGATAAAAAACGTACCCGATTTAATCTGATTATTAGTCCTGCCCAGAAACTGGAATATGCATATAATTATTAGCTTTGGAGAGAAAACACTCCAAAGTTTCTGAAACTGTTTGAATGGTGTCTGTGAGTATAACAGAACTCCTATGGCAGGCAAAAACCTGAGATGCTTCTGTTCAGGAAGTACCCTGTCTGAACATTTCTTGCCCTTCTTTATTATCTCTGTCGTTTACAAAGGATCTCTGCTCTTACGTGACAATTCTCACGTCAACAATGGAGTCTCACAGCCCGGGAAAAACAGGAATGATGTCATTCAAAGCCCTGGCTGAAGCACACGAGAGCAAATGCTGAGTGGTCAGTCAATGGACTAAGCCTTAGGCGCGTGACACGCCCCGCCCCCGGCTTTTGGTTTTTTCCTCAGTTTACAGACAGGCAGATTCCCGGTCGGAATATTATCGCTTCTCTACGAGATAAATTGCATAAATATTGGTTTTAAACAGCGGTTGACATGCTTCGAAGTACGGTAATGGAATATTTCGAAATTTTTTGTCATATTTTGCGTCATGCTCGTGGCCGAGATTTAGCGTTGGGATAGTGTCTAGAACGCACGAACAAAACGTCGCTGTTTGGATATAACGATGGATTATTTGGGACCAAACCTACATTTGTTATTGAAGTAGAAGTCCTGGCAGTGTATTCTGATGAAGAACAAGCAAGGTAAGAACATTTTTCTTATAGGAAATGTGATTTTGGTGAAGGCTACACTGGGTGGGTGTCTAAATAGCTAGCCCTGTAACGCCGGGCTATGTACTTACATTATTGCAAAATGTGCTTCATCCGAAAAGCTATTTTAAAATCGGACATATCGAGTGCATAGAGGAGTTCTGTATCTATAATTCTTAAAATAATTGTTATGCTTTTTGTGAACGTTTATCGTGAGTAATTTAGTAAAATCACCGGAAGTGTTCGGTGGGAATGCTAGTTCTGAACGTCACATGCTAATGTAAAAAGCTGGTTTTTGATATAAATATGAACTTGATTGAACAGACATGCATGTATTGTATAACACAATGTCCTAGGTGTGTCATCTGATGAAGATCATCAAAGGTTAGTGCTGCATTTAGATATGGTTTGGGTTTATGTGACATGATATGCTAGCTTGAAAAATGGCTGTGTGATTATTCCTGGCTGGGTACTCTGCTGACATAATCTAATGTTTTGCTTTCGCTGTAAAGCCTTTTTGAAATCGGACAGTTTGGTTAGATAAAGGAGAGTCTTGTCTTTAAATAGCTGTAACATAGTCATATGTTTGAAAAGTGTAAGTTTTCGGATTTAGAGGAGTTTGAATTTCGCGCCCCGCCCATCATTGGATATTGGAGCAGACGTTCCGCTAGCGGAACGTGTAGATGTAAGAAGTTAATGCCCTCCTTGCCTGGTCTGTGAGTTTTGGTGGGCGGCCCTCTCTTGGCAGGTTTGTTGTGGTGCCATATTCTTTCCATTTTTTAATAATGGATTTAATGGTGCTCCGTGGGATGTTCAAAGTTTCTGATATTTTTTTATAACCCAACCCTCATCTGTACTTCCCCACAACTTTGTCCCTGACCTGTTTGGAGAGCTCCTTGGTCTTCATGGTGCCGCTTGCTTAGAGGAGTTGCAGACTCTGGGGCCTTTCAGAACAGGTGTACATATACACTGAGATCATGTGACAGATCATGTGACACTTAGATTGCACACAGGCGGACTTTATTTAACTAATTATATGTGACTTCTGGAGGTAATTGGTTGCACCAGATCTTATTAAGTGGCTTCATACCAAAGGGGGTGAATATATATGCACGCACCACTTTTCCGTTTAGAATTTTGTGAAACAAGTTATTTTTTTCATTTCACTTTACCATTTTGGACTATGTCTCTTACATGGAATCCAAATAAAAATCAATTTAAATTACAGTTTTTAATACAACAAAATAGGAAAAATGCCAAGGGGAGTGAATCATTTTGCAAGGCACTGTAGACAGTATTAGGGTTGTGTTGTACTGGTGGTTATATAAACCAGATGGTGATTGGGTTGTGTTGTACTGGTGGTGGTTATATAAACCAGATGGTGATTGGGTTGTGTTGTACTGGTGGTGGTTATATAAACCAGATGGTGATTGGGTTGTGTTGTACTGGTGGTGGTTATATAAACCAGATGGTGATTGGGTTGTGTTGTACTGGTGGTTATATAAACCAGATGGTGACAGGGTTGTGTTGTACTGGTGGTGGTTATATAAACCAGATGGTAACAGGGTTGTGTTGTACTGGTGGTGGTTATATAAACCAGATGGTGATTAGGTTGTGTTGTACTGGTGGTTATATAAACCAGATGGTGATTGGGTTGTGTTGTACTGGTGGGCATATCAAATCAAATCAAAGTTGATTTGTCACGTGCGCCGAATACAACAGGTGTAGTAGACCTTACAGTGAAATGATGAATACAACAGGTGTAGTAGACCTTACAGTGAGATGATGAATACAACAGGTCTAGTAGACCTCACAGTGAAATGCTGAATACAACAGGTGTAGTAGACCTCACAGTGAAATGCTGAATACAACAGGTGTAGTAGACCTCACAGTGAAATGCTGAATACAACAGGTGTAGACCTTACAGTGAAATGCTGAATACAACAGGTGTAGACCTTACAGTGAAATGCTGAATACAACAGGTGTAGTAGACCTTACAGTGAAATGCTGAATACAACAGGTGTAGTAGACCTTACAGTGAAATGCTGAATACAACAGGTGTAGTAGACCTTACAGTGAAATGCTGAATACAACAGGTGTAGACCTTACAGTGAAATGCTGAATACAACAGGTGTAGACCTTACAGTGAAATGCTGAATACAACAGGTGTAGACCTTACAGTGAAATGCTGAATACAACAGGTGTAGACCTTACAGTGAAATGCTGAATACAACAGGTGTAGTAGACCTTACAGTGAAATGCTGAATACAACAGGTGTAGACCTTACAGTGAAATGCTGAATACAACAGGTGTAGTAGACCTTACAGTGAAATGCTGAATACAACAGGTGTAGACCTTACAGTGAAATGCTGAATACAACAGGTGTAGTAGACCTTACAGTGAAATGCTGAATACAACAGGTGTAGTAGACCTCACAGTGAAATGCTGAATACAACAGGTGTAGTAGACCTTACAGTGAAATGCTGAATATAACAGGTGTAGTAGACCTCACAGTGAAATGCTGAATACAACAGGTGTAGTAGACCTTACAGTGAAATGCTGAATACAACAGGTGTAGTAGACCTTACAGTGAAATGCTGAATACAACAGGTGTAGTAGACCTTACAGTGAAATGCTGAATACAACAGGTGTAGTAGACCTTACAGTGAAATGCTGAATACAACAGGTGTAGTAGACCTTACAGTGAAATGCTGAATACAACAGGTGTAGTAGACCTTACAGTGAAATGCTGAATACAACAGGTGTAGTAGACCTTACAGTGAGATGCTGAATACAACAGGTTACCTTACAGTGAAATGCTGAATACAACAGGTGTAGTAGACCTTACAGTGAAATGCTGAATACAACAGGTGTAGTAGACCTCACAGTGAAATGCTGAATACAACAGGTGTAGTAGACCTCACAGTGAAATGCTGAATACAACAGGTCTAGTAGACCTTACAGTGAAATGCTGAATACAACAGGTGTAGTAGACCTTACAGTGAAATGATGAATACAACAGGTTACCTTACAGTGAAATGCTGAATACAACAGGTGTAGTAGACCTTACAGTGAAATGCTGAATACAACAGGTGTAGACCTTACAGTGAAATGCTGAATACAACAGGTGTAGTAGACCTTACAGTGAAATGCTGAATACAACAGGTGTAGACCTTACAGTGAAATGCTGAATACAACAGGTGTAGTAGACCTTACAGTGAAATGCTGAATACAACAGGTGTAGCAGACCTTACAGTGAAATGCTGAATACAACAGGTGTAGTAGACCTTACAGTGAAATGCTGAATACAACAGGTGTAGTAGACCTTACAGTGAGATGCTGAATACAACAGGTGTAGTAGACCTCACAGTGAAATGCTGAATACAACAGGTGTAGTAGACCTTACAGTGAGATGCTGAATACAACAGGTGTAGTAGACCTTACAGTGAAATGTTTACTTACAGGCTCTAACCAACAGTGCAAAAAAGTTATTAGGTGAACAATAGGTAGGTAAAGAAATAAAAACAACAGTAAAAAGACATTGAAAAATAACAGTATATACAGTAGAGAGGCTATATACAGTAGAGAGGTTATATACAGTAGAGAGGCTATATACAGTAGAGAGGCTATATACAGTAGAGGCTATATACAGTAGAGAGGCTATATACAGTAGAGAGGCTATATACAGTAGAGAGGCTATATACAGTAGAGAGGTTATATACAGTAGAGAGGTTATATACAGTAGAGAGGCTATATACAGTAGAGAGGTTATATACAGTAGAGAGGTTATATACAGTAGCGAGGCTATATACAGTAGAGAGGCTATATACAGTAGAGAGGCTATATACAGTAGAGAGGTTATATACAGTAGCGAGGCTATATACAGTAGAGAGGCTATATACAGTAGAGAGGCTATATACAGTAGAGAGGCTATATACAGTAGAGAGGCTATATACAGTAGAGGTTATATACAGTAGCGAGGCTATATACAGTAGAGAGGCTATATACAGTAGAGAGGCTATAACAGTAGCGAGGCTATATACAGTAGAGAGGTTATATACAGTAGAGAGGCTATATACAGTAGAGAGGTTATATACAGTAGCGAGGCTATATACAGTAGAGAGGCTATATACAGTAGCGAGGCTATATACAGTAGAGAGGCTATATACAGTAGAGAGGCTATATACAGAAGAGAGGTTATAACAGTAGCGAGGCTATATACAGTAGAGAGGCTAAATACAGTAGAGAGGCTATATACAGTAGAGAGGCTATATACAGTAGAGAGGTTATAACAGTAGAGAGGCTATATACAGTAGAGAGGTTATATACAGTATAGAGGCTATATACAGTAGAGAGGTTATATACAGTAGAGAGGCTATATACAGTAGAGAGGCTATATACAGTAGAGGCTATATACAGTAGAGAGGCTATATACAGTAGAGAGTTTATAACAGTAGAGAGGCTATATACAGTAGAGAGGCTATATACAGTAGAGAGGCTATATACAGTATAGAGGATATATACAGTAGAGGCTATATACAGTAGAGAGGCTATATACAGTAGAGAGGCTATATACAGTAGAGAGGCTATATACAGTAGAGGCTATATACAGTAGAGAGGCTATATACAGTAGAGAGGCTATATACAGCAGAGGCTATATACAGTAGAGAGGTTATATACAGTAGAGAGGCTATAACAGTAGAGAGGCTATAACAGTAGAGAGGCTATATACAGACACCGGTTAGTCAGGCTGATTGAGGTAGTATGTACATGTAGATATGGTTAAAGTGACTATGCATATATGATAAACAGAGAGTTGCAGTAGCGTAAAAGAGGGGTTGGCGGGTGGTGGGACACAATGCAGATAGCCCGGTTAGCCAATGTGCGGGAGCACTGGCTGGTATGTACATGAATGTATAGTTAAAGTGATGGTGATTGGGTTGTGTTGTGTTGTACTGTTCGTTATAAGACCCAGATGGTGAT
>NW_021822801.1:0-15000 GCF_901001165.1 Salmo trutta | reverse complement strand
CCGTGTCCTCCTCCAAGTCCCACAATGCACAGGAGCGCGTGGTCGTGTTCACTTCCTGGATGTACCGCAGCATGCGCACATCCTTCTTCTGTAACCAACGACAACAGGAGGTGTTTGGGTTAAATTTAGTGCCGTAACACAAGGATACAGGCCAGATATCAGAAATCTAACCTGCCCTATTCCACTGCCCTATCCCACTGCCCTATCCCACTGCCCTATCCCACTGCCCTATCCATTGCCCTATCCCACTGCCCTATCCCACTGCCCTATCCACTGACCTATCCCACTGCCCTATCCCACTGCCCTATCCCACTGCCCTATCCCACTGCCCTATCCCACTGCCCTATCCATTGACCTATCCCACTGCCCTATCCCACTGCCCTATCCCACTGCCCTATCCCACTGCCCTATCCCACTGCCCTATCCCACTGCCCTATCCACTGCCCTATCCCACTGCCCTATCCACTGACCTATCCCACTGCCCTATCCACTGCCCTATCCCACTGCCCTATCCCACTGACCTATCCCACTGCCCTATCCCACTGCCCTATCCCACTGCCCTATCCCACTGCCCTATCCACTGACCTATCCCACTGCCCTATCCCACTGCCCTATCCACTGCCCTATCCCACTGCCCTATCCACTGCCCTATCCCACTGCCCTATCCCACTGACCTATCCCACTGCCCTATCCCACTGCCCTATCCACTGACCTATCCCACTGCCCTATCCCACTGACCTATCCCACTGCCTTATACCACTTAGACAAAGCCCACTGCCCTATCCCACTGCCCTATCCACTGACCTATCCCACTGCCCTATCCACTGACCTATCCCACTGCCCTATCCCACTGCCCTATCCACTGACCTATCCCACTGCCCTATCCCACTGACCTATCCCACTGCCCTATCCGCTGCCCTATCCACTGCCCTATCCCACTGCCCTATCCCACTGACCGATCCCACTACCCTATCCCACTGCCCTATCCGCTGACCTATCCCACTGCCTTATCCCACTGCCCTATCCCACTGCCGTATCCCACTGCCCTATCCCACTTAGACAAAGCCTACTGCCTTAGCCCACTGTATTGGTCCACTGAGACAAAGCCCACTGTCTTAGCCCACTTCCCCAGCCCACTCTATTGGCCCATTGTATTGGCCCACTGCCCTAGCCCACTGTCCTGGCCCACTGTATTAGCCCACTGTCCTGGCCCACTATCCTAGTCCACTGTCCTAGCCCACTGTCCTAGCCCACTGTATTGGCCCACTGTATTGGCCCACTGTATTGGCCCACTGTCCTAGCACACTGTATTGGCCCACTGTCCTAGCCCAATGTATTGGCCCACTGCCCTAGCCCACTGTATTTGCCCACTGCTCTAGCCCACTGTATTGGCCCACTGCCCTAGCCCACTGGCCAAGCCCACTGTATTGATCCACTGCCCTAGCCCACTGTCCTGGCCCACTGTATTGGCCCACTGTATTGGCCCACTGTCCTATCCCACTGTATTGGCCCACTGTCCTAGCCCAATGTATTGGCCCACTGTCCTATCCCACTGTATTGGCCCACTGTCCTAGCCCACTGTATTGGCCCACTGTCCTATCCCACTGTATTGGCCCACTGAGACAAAGCTGAGGCATTAGCTCTGGTAGCAAACGTGAGTTTTCTGGCTCTCAGAATCAGACAAGGTCACTCATCACACAATTGTAGTTCAACTAACCAACTCACGACTTAATCCAACACACAAACACAAACTCACAGACGTGCACTCACAGTCAGACAGAGACACACAAACACACACACACACACACTCCCCTACCTGTTGTGTGATAGCGAATCCGATGACGGGATCTCCCTCTAGTATCTCCCATGTGACTATGGCTGTGTTTGCCTCCAGCTCTCTGATCGTCACATTGACAGGAGCCGACAGAGCTGAGTCTATACACACACACACACAGACACACACACACACACACACACACACACACACACACACACACACACACACACACACACACACACACACACACACACACACACGGGCACACAGAGACACACATGCAAATACATGCGCACACACACCACAGGAGAGGTGAGAAAGTGTCTAGGTAGAAAAACAGACAGACAGACAGACGGACACCACAGGAGAGGTGTGAAAGTGTCTAGGTAGAAAAACAGACAGACAGACAGACGGACAGCACAGGAGAGGTGTGAAAGTGTCTAGGTAGAAAAACAGACAGACAGACAGACGGACACCACAGGAGAGGTGTGAAAGTGTGTGACACACTGGCAGAACCAACAGGACAGAAGGTGTGAAGGGTCATAATGAGTCTTTACTCCTGGTTTGACATCACACACCCTTCTGCTCTTAGTCTGCTGCATCACGCTGAAACGTCATAGCAACCTGTCATAGCAACCTGTCATAGCAACCTCTCATAGCAACCTGTCATAGCAACCTGTCATAGCAACCTGTCATAGCAACCTCTCATAGCAACCTGTCACCTGCTCTTTCTCAGGGGAAGAAGAGGTAACGTTAAAGGTCATAGCAACCTGTCATAGCAACCTGTCATAGCAACCTGTCATAGCAACCTGTCACCTGCTCTTCGTCAGTGGGAGAAGAGGAGCCAGGTGACGTTACTGTATTTATATATCTACTTTGTATGTGTCTGTTTTCTGTTCCATTTTATTTTGTTGTTAACTGACTTGCCTAGTTAAATAAAAAATAAAGAGGGATATTGTTCAATTGTCTTGAATCGCGTCCTCTTTTACTGTTGTCTGAGGATAGAAGGATAACTGAACGATATATTTTACTCTCTCTCATCTTTCTCCTTTCTCTCTCCTCTCTTTCCCTCTTGCTCCCTCTCTCCTCTCTCTCCTCTCTCCATCTCTTTCTCTTCTCTCTCCTCTCTCTCCCTCTCTCCTCTCTCTCCTCTCTCCATCTCTTTCTCTTCTCTCTCCTCTCTCTCCCTCTCTCCTCGTTCTCCTTTCTCTCGCTCTCTCCCTTCTTTCTCTCCTCGCTCCCCCTCTCTAAGTCGTTCTCCTCTCTCTCCTCTTTCTCTCCCTCTCTCCTCTCTCTAACTCTCTCTCCTCTCTCTCTTTCACACAAACACTCATTCACATGCACCGATTATCTTGGATTCTCTGATGCTCTGATTCTTTGATTCTCTGACGCTCTGATTCTTTGATCCTCTGATTCACTGATTCTTTGATTCTCTGATTCTGACGCTCTGATTCTTTGATCCTCTGATTCTCCAATTCTTTGATCCTCTGATTCTCTGATTCTCTGATTCTCCGATTCTTTGATTCTCTGATGCTCTGATTCTCTGATGCTCTGATTCTTTGATCCTCTGATTCTCTGATTCTTTGATTCTCTGATGCTTTGATTCTTTGATCCACTGATTCTCTGATTCTTTGATCCTCTGATTCTCTGATCATCTGATTCTTTGATCCTCTGATTAAAGCTCAGTTTTCCTCTAAGCCTGTTAGTTCTGTTGAGATGGCTTTAAAGCTCTGCTTTCCTCTCAATGCTGAGATGGAGAGACAGAGAGAGAGAGAGACAGAGAGAAAGGCTCAGTGAGCACAGCCTTGCCATTGAGAAGAGTAGACAGGAAAACCTGCCTCCCTGTAGAGCAGTGGTATTCAAAGTAGGGTTTGCGAAGTGGGAACTGCAGTGGGGTCGCCAAAATGTAAACAATTTAATTATATGGGACAATATACAAACGTTTTTTAGATAAATGATTTGAAAGATACAATTTTAATGAGTAAATGTATTTATTGGTTTCTTTTCATTTTGATTAGAGAAGAAAATGAAATAAAATCAAAGTTTATTTGTCATGTGCCCCAATACAACAGGTTTCCCCCTTATTTCACCTTACAGTGCAATTTTTAAGTAAAAAATGTATTGAACTGAAGGTTATTTGTTGATGAAAAAATCTAAATGTACCGATTTTTAAGGTTGTGTCATTAGATTTGGGGTGGGATCGCAATAAGTTATTGGGGGAAAATGGGGTCCCCAGAAATTCTGGCGAAAAAAAAAAATGGTGTCCCTGCACCACAGCAGAACCCGAGACAGAGCTGCATTTCCCGACAAAAAAATATAAAACAATTGGAGAGTGTCATTTCACCAAATTTGAAACCCTTATTCAAGTTTTCGAAGACCTCTCTGATGAGAATAGGCTACCCGTCCTGTTGGGGGAGGATGCAGAGAGCTGTGGGTTGGCAGCGCACTACATTGCTGCCTGACATAAAATGAGGGACAGTGTCTGACAGACTAACCAACCTGAACATGTCCTCTATGCCATTGTTATTGTCCGGTTATTTTGACCCTTGATTATTGTTGTTACTGATTGTCGCATTGATACATTTTTATTATGTTAATATTGTAAATGAATAACTTAATTTCAAAAGTAAACTTTGGCAATATATACAGTACCAGTCAAAAGTTTGGACACACCTACTCATTCAAGAGTTTTTCATTATTTGTATTATTTCCTTTCATTGTAGAATAATAGTAAAGACATCAAAACTATGAAATAACACATATGGAATAATGTAGTAACCCAAAAAGTGTTAAACAAATCAAAATATAATTTATATGTGAGATTCTTCAATGTAGCTACCTTTTGCCTTGATGACAGTTTTGCACACTCTTGGCATTCTCTCAACCAGCTTAATGAGGTAGTCACCTGGAAAGAATTTCAATTAACCGGTGTGCCTTTTTAAAAGTACATTTTTAGAATTGATTTCCTTTCTTAATGCGTTTGAGCCAATCACTTGTGTTGTGACAAGGTAGGGGTGGAATACAGAGGATAGCCCTATTTGGCAAAAGACCAAGTCCATATTATGGCAAGAACAGCTTAAATAAGCAAAGAGAAATAACAGTCCATCATTACTTTAAGACATGAAGGTCAGTCAATCTGGAAAATGTCAAGAACAGTGAAAATTTCTTCAAGTGGAGTCACAAAAACCATCAAGCACCATGATGAAACTGGCTCTCATGAGGACCGTCGCAGGAAAGAAAGACCCAGAGTTACCTTTGCTGCAGAGGATACATTCATTAGAGTTACCAGCCTCAGAAATTGCAGCCCCAAAAAAATGCTTCACAGAGTTCAAGCAACAGATACATCTCAACATCAACTGTTCAGAGGAGACTGCGTGAATCAGGTCTTCATGGTCCAATTGCTGCAAAGAAACCACTACTAAAGGACACCAATAAGAAGAAGAGACTTGCTTAGAGTAGATCTCTTTGACCAGGGGTTTCTACTACAGCTGGAGCTCTACCTGGCGACCGTCCACCCGGCTCCTACGGGGCGTGAGAGTGTGTCCACCCTCGTCTCCTGCCTCTCAGGCAAAGCTCTGGAGTGGGCCAACGCCGTATGGAGTGAGGGAGACGCAGCGTTGGACCATTACGCGGAGTTCACCCGCCGCTTTCGGGCAGTTGAACGTCTATTCCACCTGAGGCAGGGGACGAAGAGCGCGCAGGATTTCGCCTTGGACTTCCGGACCCTGGCCGCCAGCGCGGGATAGAACAACAGGGCCCTGATCGATCACTACAGGTGCAGTCTGCGCGAGGACGTCCGTCGGGAGTTGGCCTGCCGAGACACCACCCTCACATTGGACCAGCTGGTGGACATGTCCATCCGGCTGGACAACCTGCTGTTTGCCCGCGGACATCCGGATCGGGACCTGTCAGTTCCATCCCCCAGCACCTCCGCTCCGACGCCCATGGAGCTGGGAGATGCTGCACTTAGGGGGACCGGAGGAGGGGCCATTCCCTGCACCATCTGTGGCCACAGAGGGCACACTGCTGGTCGGTGCTGGGGGGTTTCCTCAGGGAGTTGAGGCAGCAGGCAGGGCATCGTGTCACCCCAGGTGAGTCGGCACCAGGCTCACCCAGAGCCCCCTGTTGCTCACATGTATGTGTTTATTTCATTTCCCTAGTTTTCCCCGCATTCCCAGCATAAGGCGCTAGTAGATTCAGGCGCAACTGGGAATTTTATTGACCATTCATTTCCTCGTAGTTTAGGGGTTTCCCTTGTTCCTGTGGATATGACCTTCCCTGTGCCTGCCCTAGATAGTCAACCATTAGGGTCAGGATTGATCAGGGAAGCCACCGCTCCACTTGACATGGTTACGCAGGAGGGTCACAAGGAGAGAATCAGTCTCTTCCTTATTGATTTTCCAGCGTTTCCCGTGGTTCTGGGCCTACCCTGGTTGGCCTGTCATAACCCCACTATTTCGTGGCAACAGAGGGCTCTCAAGGGGTAGTCACGAGAGTGCTCAGGGAGGTGTGGGGGGGTTTCCATCGGTGCGACTACGGTGGAAAGTCAAGACCAGGTCTCCAACGTGCGCATCCCGTCAGAATATGCCGATTTGGTTGTCGCCTTCTGTAAGAAGAGGGTGACTAAATTACCACCTCATCGATGGATGGATTGTGCGATAAATCTCCTGGTAGACGCAGCACTTCCCAGGAGTCACGTGTATCCTCTGTCACAGGAGGAGGTGGTGGCTATGGAAACATATGTCTCCGAATCCTCCACTTCACCTGCCTCCTCGAGTTTCTTTTTTGTGAAGAAGGATGGGGGTCTGCGCCCGTGCATTGACTATCGAGGGATCAATCAGATCACAGTGAGGTATAGATACCCGCTGCCTCTCATCGCCAGTGCGATCGAGTCAATGCACGGGGCGCGCTTCTTCACAAAATTGGATCTCAGGAGTGCTTACAACCTGGTGCGTATCCGGGAGGGGGACGAGTACCTCATCATGCCGTATGGGTTGATGAATGCTCCATCAGTCTTCCAGGCCTTTGTTGACGAGAATTTCCGGGACCTGCACGGGCAGGGTGTAGTGGTGTATGTCGACGACATTCTGATATACTCCGCTACATGTGCCGAGCATGTGTCCCTGGTGCGCGGGGTGCTTGGTCGACTGTTGGAGCATGACCTGTACGTCAAGGCTGAGAAATGTCTGTTCTTCCAACAGTCCGTCTCCTTCCTAGGGTACCGCATTTCCACTTCAGGGGTGGAGATGGAGAGTGACCACATTTCAGTCGTGCGTAATTGGCCGACTCCCACCACGGAAAAGGAAGTGCAGCGGTTTCTGGGGTTTGCCAACTACTACCGGAGGTTTATCCGGGTTTTGGTCAGGTAGCAGCTCCCATTACCTCACTGCTGAAGGGGGGACCGGTGCGGCTGCAGTGGTCGGCTGAGGCGGACAGGGCTTTTGGTCACCTGAAGGCTCTGTTTACCTCGGCTCCCATACTGGCTCATCCGGATCTCTCTTTGGCGTTCATAGTGGAGGTGGACACGTCCGAGGCTGGGATAGGAGCCGTGCTCTCTCAGCGCTCGGGCACGCCACCAAAGCTCCACCCCTGTGCTTTCTTTTCGAAGAAGCTCAGCCCGGCGGAGTGAAACTATGATGTGGGGGACCGGGAGCTGTTGGCTGTTGTCAAGGCTCTGAAGGCATGGAGACATTGGCTTGAGGGGGCTAAACACCCTTTTCTCATCTGGACTGACCACCGCAATCTGGAGTATATCCGGGCGGCGAGGAGACTGAATTCTTGCCAGGCAAGGTGGGCCATGTTTTTTACACGTTTTGTTTTCACTCTATCCTACAGACCAGGTTCCCAGAACGCTAAGGCAGAAACACTGTCCCGGATGTATGACACAGAGGAGCGGTCCATGGATCATACTCCCATACTTCCAGCCTCTTACCTGGTGGCACCGGTGGTGTGGAAGCTGGACGCGGACATCGAGCGGGCGTTACGCACAGAGCCCACTCCCCCCCAGTGTCCAGCTGGGCGCCTGTACATTCCGTCTGCTGTCCGTGACCGGCTGATTTATTGGGCCCACACGTCACCCTCCTCTGGTCACCCTGGCATCGGTCGGACGGTGCGTTGCCTTAGTGGGAGGTACTGGTGGTTCACCTTGGCTAAGGACGTGAGGGTTTATGTTTCCTCCTGCTCGGTGTGCGCCCAGTGCAAGGCACCCAGGCACCTGCCCAGAGGGAAGTTACAACCCCTACCCATTCTACAACGGCCGTGGTCACACCTGTCGGTGGACTTCCTCCATCACAGGGCAACACCACAATCCTGGTCGTTGTGGATCGGTTTTCTAAGTCCTGCTGTCTCCTCCCTTTGCCCGGTCTCCCTACGGCCCTACAGACTGCGGAGGCCCTGTTCACTCACGTCTTCCGGCACTACGGGGTGCCTGAGGATATAGTCTCTGATCGGGGTCCCTAGTTCACGTCCAGGGTCTGGAGAGTGTTCATGAACAGTCTGGGGGACTCAGTCAGCCTCACCTCAGGTTTTCACCCCGAGAGTAACGGGCAGGTGGAGAGAGTGAATCAGGATGTGGGTAGGTTTCTGCGGTCATATTGCCAGGACCGGCCGGCGGCGTGGGCGGCGTTCATCCCCTGGGCAGAGATGGCCCAAAACTCACTCCGCCACTCCTCCACTAACCTCTCTCCCTTCCAGTGCGTACTGGGGTATCAGCTGGTTCTGGCACCGTGGCATCAGAGCCAGATCGAAGCTCCTGCGGTGGACGAATAGTTTAAGCACTTGGAGGAGACCTGGGACGCCGCCAATGTGCACCTGCAATGGGCCGTGAGGCGGCAGAAGGCGCGCGCCGACCGCCACCGCAGTGAGGCCCCGGTGTTGGCACCGGGGTACCAGGTCTGGCTCTCGACCGGAAATCTGCCCCTCCGCATGCCCTGCCGGAAGCTGGGTCTGCAGTTTGTGGGGCCATTCAAAGTCCTGAGGAGACTGAACGAGGTATGCTACAGGTTACAGCTTACAGCTTCCCCCCAGATTACCGTATTAATCCCTCGTTCCATGTGTCTCTCCCCAGGCCGGTGGTGGCTGGTCCACTCCAGGAGTCTGAGGTGTGGGAGGTTCCTCCGCCCCCTCTGGACATCGAGGGGGCCCCGACGTATGCTGTTCGAGCCATTCTGGACTCGAGGCGTCGGGCGAGGGGCCTTCAGTACCTCGTGGAGTGGGAGGGGTACGGTCCGGAGGAGAGATGCTGGGTGCCGGTGGAGGACGTTTTGGACCCTTCGTTGCTGCGGGAGTTCCACCGTCTCCATCCGGATCGCTCTCGCCTCGTCCTCCGGGTTGTCCCCGAGGTCGGTGTCGGCACGCTGCTGGAGCCGCGCGTCAAGGGTGGGTACTGTCACGACATCCGCCAAAGTCGGTCCCTCTCCTTGTTCGGGCGGCGTTCGGCGGTCGACGTCACTGGCCTTCTAGCCACCGCCGATCCACTTTTTATTTTCCATTTGTTTTGTCTATGTTTTACACACCTGGTTTCACTCACCCAATTACCTGTTTACTATTTAACCCTTTGTTCCCCATGTTTGGTTGTGAGTGATTGTTTGTTGCGTTGTGGTCCGTATTGTGGGCTTGGATTTATCTTGTATTTTGATGACTTTGAGTAAAGTTTTATTTACTCATCTCTGCTGTCCTGCGCCTGACTCCTCTGCACCAGCTATACATAGACCCTTACAACCATAGGTTCTACAGATTGTAAATTAAAGATGAAACATTTTTGCTAAAAGTATTATTATATTATTGATCGATTGGCTATGACCTTTTCAAATCACCCAGCAGGGCTCCAGGTTAATTTATTAATTCTTCAGCCATTCCTGAACCCGTGACCAAAAACAAGCTACATATGGACAATACCAAAACAAATGATCTAATGATTCTGTCTCTTCGTAGCAAAATCTGTAGAGCTGGGATGGTTGTATCCCCTATATATATATAAACATTCTATTGGTTGCAAGAGTTTGTATAATAATTTAAATTGAAACATTTTCACTTTTGAATCCGTCATCGTTTTGTGTATCAGTTCATAAACCATGTGCCATGGAATCGGTAGATGTAAAATTGTGCGACTAAGATTTCCTCTGCAAAAACGTCAGAATTAATGACAGATTTCTTGAGTTATATTAGATTAATTCTGACTATTTTGAGGAAGTGTACAGTCGTGGCCAAAAGTTTTGAGAATGACACAAATATTAATTTTCACAAAGTTTGCTGCTTCAGTGTCTTTAGATATTTTTTGTCAGGTGTTACTATGGAATACTGAAGTATAATTACAAGCATTTAACAAGTGTCAAAGGCTTTTATTGACAATTACATGAAGTTGATGCAAAGAGTCAATATTTGCAGTGTTGACCCTTCTTTTTCAAGACCTCTGCAATCCGCCTTGGCATGCTGTCAATTAACTTCTGGGCCACATCCTGACTGATGGCAGCCCATTCGTGCATAATCAATGCTTGGAGTTTGTCAGAATTTGTGGGTTTTTGTTTGTCCACCTGCCTCTTGAGGATTGACCACAAGTTCTCAATGGGATTAAGGTCTGGGGAGTTTCCTGGCCATGGACCCAAAATATCGATGTTTTGTTCCCCGAGCCACTTAGTTATCACTTTTGCCTTATGGCAAGGTTCTCCATCATGCTGGAAAAGGCATTGTTTGTCACCAAACTGTTCCTGGATGTTTGGGAGAAGTTGCTCTCTGAGGGTGTGTTGGTACCATTCTTTATTCATGGCTGTGTTCTTAGGCAAAATTGTGAGTGAGCCCACTCCCTTGGCTGAGAAACAACCCCACACATGAATGGTCTCAGGATGCTTTACTGTTGGCATGACACAGGACTGATGGTAGCGCTCACCTTGTCTTCTCCGGACAAGCTTTTTTCCAGATGCCCCAAACAATCGGAAAGGGGATTCATCAGAGAAAATAACTTTACCCCAGTCCTCAGCAGTCCAATCCCTGTACCTTTTGCAGAATATCAGTCTGTCCCTAATGTTTTTCCTGGAGAGAAGTGGCTTCTTTGCTGCCCTTCTTGACACCAGGCCATCCTCCAAAAGTCTTCGCCTCATTGTGCGTGCAGATGCAAACACACCTGCCTGCTGACATTCCTGAGCAAGCTCTGTACTGGTGGTGCCCCGATCCTGCAGCTGAATCAACTTTAGGAGACGGTCCTGGCGCTTGCTGGACTTTCCTGGGCGCCCTGAAGCCTTCTTCACAACAATTAAACCGCTCTCCTTGAAGTTCTTGATGAGTGATGAGCTCGATGATCTTTTTGTGCAAAGCAATGATGACGGCACGTGTTTCCTTGCAGGTAACCATAGTTGACAGAGGAAGAACAGTGATTCCAAGCACCACCCTCCTTTTGAAGCTTCCAGTCTGTTATTCAAACTCAATCAGCATGACAGAGTGATCTCCAGCCTTGTCCTCGTCAACACTCACACCTGTGTTAAAGAGAGAATCACTGACATGATGTCAGCTGGTCCTTTTGTGGCAGGGCTGAAATGCAGTGTAAATGTTTTTGGGGGATTCAGTTAATTTGCATGGCAAAGAGGGACTTTGCAATTAATTGCAATTCATTTGATGACTCTTCGCTGCGACACAGCCTGGGATTGAACCCGGATATGTAGTGATGTCTCAAGCACTACGAAGCAGACCTCTGCACCACTCGGGAGGCCCACCTACACTTTAAAAGAAAGAGCTATTGAATATTGTAAGTTTAAACAAAGTTAAAAAAAAATGTTTTAAAGCTGTGGATTTTTGTCTCTCCTGATACAGAATATATTGTTCTCATGGTCATGGCACGCCTTGTCTAAGAGCTATTGAAGATTGAAAGTTAAAACAATTAATAATAATAAAAAATAAATAAATAAATAAAAACATGGATATTTGTCCATCCTCCCGATTCAGAAGATATTATTTCCATAGTCATGGCACACTTTGTGTAAGAGCTGTTGATATGCATTTATGGATGAGAACGTGAACTTGCCATTTTTGGGATTACCTGCTTTGCGATCTGTTGCCAACGCCAACGGCCTTAATTAAAGGCTGGCATATTAATATTAATAGCTCAGTCTATGAATTAACATCTAACTTACACATCTCTATCTTCACTTCTCCCTCCTTAAGCAAATCATGCATCTCCGCTGGCATCTCTCTCTCTCTCTCTCCATCATCTCTGTATTGCCCTAATAGCTCTTGAACCAGTAGCAGGTTGACATTTATTGTCCTTGAGGCAGAACTGAGCTCTTCCCCCTTGGATAGGCCTGCTGCAAAGTCAAAATTGGCTATATATTCATGAAAACTGGTTTAAGGTTAGCAGTGTGGTTAAGGTTTCAAATAAATCAGATTTGATGACTTTGGCGCTGTGCCAGCTAGTGACGACTCTGCAGAGCTGCATCCCGAACAAGATTCATGATGAAAAGCGCTAACCTGCGAACCAGTAGCCTAGCCCAACGCGTGTCCCATAGTTCTCCCTGTGTTTACAATGACAATGTATTACGTCACAATGCCCAATGTTAGAATATTTCCAAGGAAATGTATGAATTAAGCTAGAATGTTTTCCTATCAGTCTAATTTGCATAAACATTGTGATTGGATGATACTGTAGCTGCGAGGGTTATCGAATGTTATCGTGTTCATTTAAATGTTCATATTTGAAGATTGCCGATAGACCAGTCTCTTTTGGCAAATGACAGGCGTGTAATAGCTGATCAGAGATGGCAACCATGGCTAGGGAACAACAAGTACCAAGTTCAAGCACCGCTGGTATGCAGCTTTATATCTGCTGTCTGGGCACTTTCTGCCATTGGTTTGTCTTAGCTTGATGTAGGAAGCACACACACCACACGCACACAGTCACACGCAGTGCTCACACACACACACACACACACACACACACACACACACACACACACACACACACACACACATATTTCCTGATATACACGGTCTGGAACCGTCTCTTTCCTTGTCTCCTCTTCCTTTCCTTGTCTCCTCTTCCTTTCCTTGTCTCCTCTTCCTTTCCTTTCCTTGTCTCCTCTTCCTTTCCTTGTCTCCTCTTCCTTTCCTTTCCTTGTCTCCTCTTCTTTTCCTTGTCTCCTCTTCCTTTCCTTGTCTCCTCTTCCTTTCCTTGTCTCCTCTTCCTTTCCTTTCCTTGTCTCCTCTTCCTTTCCTTGTCTCCTCTTCCTTTCCTTGTCTCCTCTTCCTTTCCTTTCCTTGTCTCCTCTTCCTTTCCTTGTCTCCTCTTCCTTTCCTTGTCTCCTCTTCCTCTTCCTTTCCTTGTCTCCTCTTCCTTTCCTTTATTCCCACCGATCTGCATGACTGTCAGCAATACAAATCAATCCTGTTGTTTCACTTATACAAGTGCTGATGAGGAAAGGGAGCATTTTAAGAGTATTTGGATGTAGCCTTGGTAATTGACTATTGACCCTGTGGGTGCCTCTCAATACTCTAAAGAGTCATCCTCTTGTCAGTGCAAATGAAAGCAATGAGACAAGGGACTGGGAAAGGAGGAAAGGAAGCCACTTTGGGACAGTGAGATCCAGCCACCATTGTTGCAATTTTCGGCATTAGTGTCCTGTGTGAATGACTATCCCACTGGGCACAGACGTCAATTCAACGTCTATTCCAAGTTGGTGCAACGTAATTTCATTACAATTACATGGAAACAACATTGATTCAACCTGTGTGTGTGTGTGTGTGTGTGTGTGTGTGTGTGTGTGTGTGTGTGTGTGTGTGTGTGTGTGTGGGTTTGTTTCCCAAAACAGGTCATTTATCAGTCTCTTGCTGAAACAGCAGAACTAAGAGGTTAGTATAAACACGAGATGACTTTACGGGTTAAGTACGGTCAACAATACCGTACGCTAAGGAACACTCCAAGAACACACACACACACACACACCTTTTACAATGTCAGGAGTTTTTAATCATGGACTGACTGATTACAGCGCCATATATTATCGAAAACACAATGTCCAATCTGTCTAAATCTTATTTTTCTGACTGATTTGGTTCCATAAATGTTGTTCATGGATTGTAATTGGATTCATTTTACATAAATGTCAGTCACGGAAAAATCCACCATAAACCACTGTACTCCTAATGATATTGAATGGACATATAAAATGCAGACAAAAAGCACCCACGGCTTGATAATGTGAAAGTTGTAGGCTATAAGCATAAAGTATTCACATCTATAGAAATCGGGACTGTTGCTCCTGCATCGCGGTCGTGTAATGGAACAGATAGGCTAATATAATGAACGGTAGGTAGCCTATCTCATCCTGTCATCACAGCCTATTAAATAAATAGCCCGTTCACACACGATTCTACTTACTGTCAAATATAACCAACTGATTTACTGGTATATGGATGTTCAATAAAAATGTGCGTGTACGGTCATTGAAGTGTCAAGTCATTGATTTTGGTTTATTATCGATTGATAGGGCCTATTCTCTATGCTACTATTAATCATATTAACATCAATGCATGTCAATTTACACTTACCACCGGCGGTAACGGATACCGTGAGCCAGCCCAGAACGAGCAGTGGCAGTGCCACCGCAGAGAAGCCTTGTTTCTCCATCCTTCAAACGATTTTTTACATCCTGCCCGGCCAACCGAATATCCCATTTATTCACGTTAACGGGACCCACACCTCGGTCGGTGGCGGAGAGTTGCTTAACATTCACCGCACTAGGCTCCTTTCCTCCACCACTCGGCGTTTCCTGTTCTCATAAGAAATCGGGGTTGGCGGTGTAGCCTAAACTTGGTCGTTGGTTGCTACAGAAAAGCAACACCAGCGCTTTCAGCACCTGGGACAGAGCCGACCTCCCGGAAGGCACGATCGGGAGGCACGATCGGCACAGTCACTTGTCAGATGAACACACAGACCAAAATACTGTCTTATTTGAAATGATTTCCTCAGTAATGGGACACTTCCATAGTCATAAAATTCATTACCACTGTTTGCTCACCGGTTTATCAAAGGTTAGGCTATAAACAGACTCGTTTAGGTTATTTTTTCCCTTGTGCCGTGCTTCGTTACAGAGGCGCGCTCCCTGAGAGCTCGAGTGCTGCAGAATGAAACGTACTGGCACTGTCAGACGGCTAAAATCCTCCTCTCTCTCTCTCTCTCTCTCTCTCTCTCTCTCTCTCCTCTCTCTCTCTCTTCTCTCTCTCTGTCTCTCTCTGCCTCT
>NW_021822800.1:112606-140890 GCF_901001165.1 Salmo trutta | reverse complement strand
AGCTGTTATTTTGCTAAATTCATTTTTTGGAATATGCTCCATATGAAGGTGTTAAGAGTAATGTGTAACTTGCAAAATATTGTGTTTAAAAAAAAAAGAAGGTGTTTAATGTTCAAATATAGTCCGTTTTACAGATTTAGACGTCTGTTTACAAACATCTATACTCCTGTAAACTGATTTGAATAGCGTTTCAAAATGAATAAACTCCAGGTGAATATTTCATACAGTTTAAAAATATAGATATTATCCTAAATATAGGATGATGTTTTATTAAAGTTTTCTAGGCTTGTTCTTACTACCAGACCTTACACCAGCACCATTATTAAGGCAGGGTGAGTTTGAACGTGCTGTGATGAGGTTTGAAATAAGCTGGTGCAGACGCAGCATTACAGAAAGGGTGGAGAGGAGAGGAGAGGAGAGGGAGGAGAGGGAGGAGAGGAGGGGAGAGGAGAGGGAGGAGAGGAGAGGAGAGGGAGGAGGGGAGGGGAGAGGAGAGGGAGGAGAGTAGAGGAGAGGAGAGGAGAGGAGAGGAGAGGGAGAGGAGAGGAGAGGAGGGGAGGGGAGAGGAGAGGGAGGAGAGGAGAGGGGAGAGGAGAGGAGAGGAGAGGGAGGGGAGGGGAGGGGAGGGGAGAGGAGAGGAGAGGAGAGGAGAGGGAGGAGAGGAGAGGAAGGAGAGGAGAGGAGAGGAGAGGGAGGGATGCTCTCTTTAAAATAAGATGTATTTTTTTGTAGCAGCAAGTACATTTACATTTTAGTCATTTAGCAGACGCTCTTATCCAGCGACTTAACAGTAGTGAATGCATACATTTCAAACATTTTTCTCCGTACTGGTCCCCCATGGGAATCAAACACACAACCCTGGCGTTGCAAACACCATGCTCTACCAACTGAGCCACAGTAGTAGCAGAGGGTTGAGAAGCAGCTTCATTTTCCTCCACATGTGGGCTCACTGCCAAATGGCACCCTATTCCCTATATAGTGCACTACTTTAGACCAGAGCCCTATGGAACCCTATGCCCTATATAGTGCACTACTTTAGACCAGAGCCCTATGGAACCCTATTCCCTATATAGTGCACTTAGTAGATCATTAGAGCATTTTTTTTAAAATCAATTAACGTTATAACACACATTCTTATTCTTATTCTATATTTTTCTAAACTGGAGAAAGGCAGGAACGAGTCACAAAATTCTACCACTGACTTTCAACGTCAGAGGACATCTGAAAAGTGTATGCTGCTGTCATACATTTATCATTGGGGGTTTATTTTGCGGCGGCCAGGAAGCTAGCGGCCAGTGGCCATGGGATGAAGGGTAATTAAAAGGCTGTTTCTGGCCAAAGTCGAGGCAGAGAGGACACTGGGAAGAAGATGAACTCAGAGAAAAGCTGCTTTGTTTTTTCCAAGGTCACAAACGAGCAATAGAGCTGTTTAGGAGAGGCTGGTTTACCGCTCAGCCCAGAGTGGGCAGGGACAGGGACAGAGGCAGGGACAGGGACCGGGACAGGGACAGGGCAGGGACATGGACAGGACAAGGACAGAGGCAGGGACAGGGCAGGGACAGGGACAGGACAGGGACAGGGACAGAGGCAGGGACAGGGACAGGGACAGGGCAGGGACAGGGACAGGGACAGGGCAGGGACAGGGACAGAGGCAGGGACAGGGACAGAGGCAGGGACAGGGACAGGGCAGGGTCATGGACAGGACAGGGACAGGGACAGAGGCAGGGACAGGGACAGGGACAGGGCAGGGTCATGGACAGGACAGGGACAGAGGCAGGGACAGGGCAGAGGCAGGGACAGGGGCAGGGTCAGGGGGGCGAGCAGGAGTTGCGGGCAGGGGAGCAGGAGTTGCGGGCAGGGGAGCAGGAGTTGCGGGCAGGGGAGCAGGAGTTGCGGGCAGGGGAGCAGGAGTTGCGGGCAGGGGGGCAGGAGTTGCGGGCAGGGGAGCAGGAGTTGCGGGCAGGGGAGCAGGAGTTGCGGGCAGGGGAGCAGGCTGCATCCTTGGTCTTTAGCAAATTTAGACTCGGCAGCAGCGGGTAGAAACCATTCTGACCTGTTATTAAAGAACCATCATCGCCCAGCTGAACAGCAGAATAAAGGGCTGGACCCACCAGTGGGTTTTCTCTGGTCTCTCTGGTTTCAGCTCCTGCAGTCTTGAGAGGGAGCGACCTCCTGCCTACTACTTTCTCCTTTATTTAACCAGCCAGCCATATCTGTATCAGGGTTAACCCTACATCTCACAGGCCAGGGTTAACCCTACATCTCACAGGCCTGTATCTGTATCAGGGTTAACCCTACATCTCACAGGCCTGTATCTGTATCAGGGTTAACCCTACATCTCACAGGCCTGTATCTGTATCAGGGTTAACCCTACATCTCACAGGCCTGTATCTGAATCAGGGTTAACCCTACATCTCACAGGCCTGTACCTGTATCAGGGTTAACCCTACATCTCACAGGCCTGTATCTGAATCAGGGTTAACCCTACATCTCACAGGCCAGGGTTAACCCTACATCTCACAGGTCTGTATCTGTATCAGGGTTAACCCTACATCTCACAGGTCTGTATCTGTATCAGGGTTAACCCTACATCTCACAGGCCTGTATCTGTATCAGGGTTAACCCTACATCTCACAGGCCTGTATCTGTATCAGGGTTAACCCTACATCTCACAGGCCTGTATCTGAATCAGGGTCTGGCTGCTGCAGGAAAGATATCAAGGAATCCAAGTGTTTAATTAAAGGATTGTTCTGTTCTGAAGGTGCAGATTATAAAGATGAGGAGAACATCTGCAAAATGAGGTACGAGTGCCCCAGCGCAGACAAACAACGAGTATTTCTGTGTGTGTGTGTGTGTGTGTGGGGGGGGGGGGGGGGGGGGGTTCACACACGCACAGAAAGAATCATTAGGCAATTCGTTTGGTGAGATCATTTGCATATTACAAGAACATGGTTTAGAAAGGAACTTTATTTAAACATACTGAGGAAGATGAACATGATAATACAGGAGATGAGAGGCCTGTATCTAGTAACCAGGAAGTACACAGTAATACAGGAGGCTTGTATCTAGTAACCAGGAAGTACACAGTAATACAGGAGATGAGAGGCCTGTATCTAGTAACCAGGATGTACACAGTAATACAGGAGGCTTGTATCTAGTAACCAGGAAGTACACAGTAATACAGGAGATGAGAGGCCTGTATCTAGTAACCAGGAAGTACACAGTAATACAGGAGATGAGAGGCCTGTATCTAGTAACCAGGAAGTACACAGTAATACAGGAGATGAGAGGCCTGTATCTAGTAACCAGGAAGTACACAGTAATACAGGAAGAACAACTGACATGATTCCTTCTAGCAATAATAACAACAGCAGAGATGGTGTAAATATCTGGCCTAATACCATTATAATGATACTATGCAGATGAGAAACATAGCATGTATTAGAAACAACACTAGATGTAATAATAGTCAATACTAATAACAACTTAAGCCTATAACATAGTGCTAGCTATGTAGAGATATACAAAGGCCAAGGTAAACAACAACCACAACAATTTAGTTGGTAGTCACGCATCCCATGCACATAACTCCACTCACACTCACGTTTAGGTACGAGCAATATTTACTCCCTTGGAAAGCGTGGGTCAGGCTGGCTAGCCAATCAGAGCAGCCTGCAGAGACTGCATGGCTAGAGCATGCACAGGCGTGAGTAACACGGATGTTGTCTGATTGGCTGAAGTCACAAGCAGGGGGAGAGAAAGAGTGAGGATGGGTGAGGATGGGTGAGGTTCAGACAGCGCGGCTCCAGAAAGCAAGCAAACAAATTAGTACACAACACAGAGATATATCGTCCTGTAGCTCCCTCGGCAGGGGGATTCTGTAGCGGACACAACACAGAGATATATCGTCCTGTAGCGTCCTCGGCAGGGGGATTCTGTAGCGGACACAACACAGAGATATATCGTCCTGTAGCTCCCTCGGCAGGGGGATTCTGTAGCGGACACAACACAGAGATATATCGTCCTGTAGCGCCCTCGGCAGGGGGATTCTGTAGCGGACACAACACAGAGATATATCGTCCTGTAGCTCCCTCGGCAGGGGGATTCTGTAGCGGACACAACACAGAGATATATCGTCCTGTAGCGCCCTCGGCAGGGGGATTCTGTAGCGGACACAACACGGAGATATATCGTCCTGTAGCGCCCTCGGCAGGGGGATTCTGTAGCAGACACAACACAGAGATATATCGTCCTGTAGCGCCCTCGGCAGGGGGATTCTGTAGCAGACACAACACAGAGATATATCGTCCTGTAGCGCCCTCGGCAGGGGGATTCTGTAGCGGACACAACACAGAGATATATCGTCCTGTAGCGCCCTCGGCAGGGGGATTCTGTAGCGGACACAACACAGAGATATATCGTCCTGTAGCGTCCTCGGCAGGGGGATTCTGTAGCAGACACAACACAGAGATATATTATTGTGACAAAAAAAAAATTGTTTTTAGGGGTGCGACTGCATCAAGGATTTTACGCAAGGTGACATTTAGATCCTCGGTTAGGTGGTTAACTGATTTCTGTACTCCGACGTCCTTGGGTAGGTGGAGGGAGTCTGGAAGGGCATCTAGGAACCTTTGGGTTGTCAGAGAATTTATAGCACAGCTTTTGATAATTCTTGGTTGAGGTCTGAGCAGACTATTTCTTGAGATTTCAAACGTAATTACATGGTGGTCTGATAATCCAGGATTATGAGGAAAAATATTCAGATCCATAATATTTATTCAACGGAATAAAACTAGATCCAGGATATGACTGTGGCAATGCAAAGATCTGAGAGATATATCGTCCTGGTTTGTTTTTGTATTTATATATATTATGGATCTCCATTAGTTCCTGCCAAGGCAGCAGCTACTCTTCCTGGGGTTTATTATGGATCTCCATTAGTTCCTGCCAATGCAGCAGCTACTTTCCCTGGGGTTTATTATGGATCCCTATTAGTTTCTGCCAAGGTAGCAGCTACTCTTCCTGGGGTTTATTATGAATCCCCATTAGTTTCTGCCAAAGCAGCAGCTACTCTTCCTGGGGTTTATTATGGATCCACATTAGTTCCTGCCAATGCAGCAGCTACTTTACCTGGGGTTTATTATGGATCCCCATTAGTTCCTGCCAAGGCAGCAGCTACTCTTCCTGGGGTTTATTATGGATCCCCGTTAGTTCCTGCCAAGGCAGCAGCTACTCTTCCTGGGGTTTATTATGGATCCCCGTTAGTTCCTGCCAAGGCAGCAGCTACTCTTCCTGGGGTTTATTATGGATCTCCATTAGTTCCTGCCAAGGCAGCAGCTACTCTTCCTGGGGTTTATTATGGATCTCCATTAGTTCCTGCCAAGGCAGCAGCTACTCTTCCTGGGGTTTATTATGGATCCCCATTAGTTCCTGACAAGGCAGCAGCTACTCTTCCTGGGGTTTATTATGGATCCCCATTAGTTCCTGCCAAGGCAGCAGCTACTCTTCCTGGGGTTTATTATGGATCCCCATTAGTTCCTGCCAAGGCAGCAGCTACTCTTCCTGGGGTTTATTATGGATCCTCATTAGTTCCTGCCAAGGCAGAAGCTACTCTTCCTGGGGTTTATTATGGATCCCCATTAGTTCCTGCCAAGGTAGCAGCTACTCTTCCTGGGGTTTATTATGGATCCACATTAGTTCCTGCCAATGCAGCAGCTACTTTCCCTGGGGTTTATTATGGATCCCTATTAGTTTCTGCCAAGGTAGCAGCTACTCTTCCTGGGGTTTATTATGAATCCCCATTAGTTTCTGCCAAAGCAGCAGCTACTCTTCCTGGGGTTTATTATGGATCCACATTAGTTCCTGCCAATGCAGCAGCTACTTTACCTGGGGTTTATTATGGATCCCCATTAGTTCCTGCCAAGGCAGCAGCTACTCTTCCTGGGGTTTATTATGGATCCCCGTTAGTTCCTGCCAAGGCAGCAGCTACTCTTCCTGGGGTTTATTATGGATCCCCGTTAGTTCCTGCCAAGGCAGCAGCTACTCTTCCTGGGGTTTATTATGGATCCCCGTTAGTTCCTGCCAAGGCAGCAGCTACTCTTCCTGGGGTTTATTATGGATCCCCGTTAGTTCCTGCCAAGGCAGCAGCTACTCTTCCTGGGGTTTATTATGGATCCCCGTTATTTCCTGCCAAGGCAGCAGCTACTCTTCCTGGGGTTTATTATGGATCCCCGTTAGTTCCTGCCAAGGTAGCAGCTACTCTTCCTGGGGTTTATTATGGATCCCCATTAGTTCCTGCCAATGTAGCAGCTACTCTTCCTGGGGTTTATTATGGATCCCATTAGTTCCTGCCAAGGCAGCAGCTACTCTTCCTGGGGTTTATTATGGATCCCATTAGTTCCAGCCAATGCAGCAGCTACTCTTCCTGGGGTTTATTATGGATCCCCATTAGTTCCTGCCAAGGCAGCAGCTACTCTTCCTGGGGTTTATTATGGATCCCCATTAGTTCCTGACAAGGCAGCAGCTACTCTTCCTGGGTTTTATTATGGATCCCATTAGTTCCTGCCAAGGCAGCAGCTACTCTTCCTGGGGTTTATTATGGATCCCCATTAGTTCCTGCCAAAGCAGCAGCTACTCTTCCTAGGGTTTATTATGGATCCCATTAGTTTCTGCCAAGGCAGCAGCTACTCTTCCTGGGGTTTATTATGGATCCCATTAGTTCCTGCCAAGGCAGCAGCTACTCTTCCTGGGGTTTATTATGGATCCCCATTAGTTCCTGCCAAGGCAAGAAGCTACTCTTCCTGGGGTTTATTATGGATCCCCATTAGTTCCTGCCAAGGCAGCAGCTACTCTTCCTGGGGTTTATTATGGATCCCCGTTAGTTCCTGCCAAGGCAGCAGCTACTCTTCCTGGGGTTTATTATGGATCCCCGTTAGTTCCTGCCAAGGCAGCAGCTACTCTTCCTGGGGTTTATTATGGATCTCCATTAGTTCCTGCCAAGGCAGCAGCTACTCTTCCTGGGGTTTATTATGGATCTCCATTAGTTCCTGCCAAGGCAGCAGCTACTCTTCCTGGGGTTTATTATGGATCCCCATTAGTTCCTGACAAGGCAGCAGCTACTCTTCCTGGGGTTTATTATGGATCCCCATTAGTTCCTGCCAAGGCAGCAGCTACTCTTCCTGGGGTTTATTATGGATCCCCATTAGTTCCTGCCAAGGCAGCAGCTACTCTTCCTGGGGTTTATTATGGATCCTCATTAGTTCCTGCCAAGGCAGAAGCTACTCTTCCTGGGGTTTATTATGGATCCCCATTAGTTCCTGCCAAGGTAGCAGCTACTCTTCCTGGGGTTTATTATGGATCCACATTAGTTCCTGCCAATGCAGCAGCTACTTTCCCTGGGGTTTATTATGGATCCCTATTAGTTTCTGCCAAGGTAGCAGCTACTCTTCCTGGGGTTTATTATGAATCCCCATTAGTTTCTGCCAAAGCAGCAGCTACTCTTCCTGGGGTTTATTATGGATCCACATTAGTTCCTGCCAATGCAGCAGCTACTTTACCTGGGGTTTATTATGGATCCCCATTAGTTCCTGCCAAGGCAGCAGCTACTCTTCCTGGGGTTTATTATGGATCCCCGTTAGTTCCTGCCAAGGCAGCAGCTACTCTTCCTGGGGTTTATTATGGATCCCTGTTAGTTCCTGCCAAGGCAGCAGCTACTCTTCCTGGGGTTTATTATGGATCCCCGTTAGTTCCTGCCAAGGCAGCAGCTACTCTTCCTGGGGTTTATTATGGATCCCCGTTAGTTCCTGCCAAGGCAGCAGCTACTCTTCCTGGGGTTTATTATGGATCCCCGTTATTTCCTGCCAAGGCAGCAGCTACTCTTCCTGGGGTTTATTATGGATCCCCGTTAGTTCCTGCCAAGGCAGCAGCTACTCTTCCTGGGGTTTATTATGGATCCCATTAGTTCCTGCCAAGGCAGCAGCTACTCTTCCTGGGGTTTATTATGGATCCCCATTAGTTCCTGCCAAGGCAGCAGCTACTCTTCCTGGGGTTTATTAAGGATCCCCATTAGTTCCTGCCAAGGCAGCAGCTACTCTTCCTGGGGTTTATTATGGATCCCCATTAGTTCCTGACAAGGCAGCAGCTACTCTTCCTGGGGTTTATTATGGATCCCCATTAGTTCCTGCCAAGGCAGCAGCTACTCTTCCTGGGGTTTATTATGGATCCCCATTAGCCAAGGCAGCAGCTACTCTTCCTGGGGTTTATTATGGATCCCCATTAGCCAAGGCAGCAGCTACTCTTCCTGGGGTCCGGCAAAATGAAGGCAGTTTTACATTTTTAAAAACATTACAATACATTCATTACAGAATTCACAACGTATTAAGTGTGTGTCCTCATGCCTCTACTCCACTACCGCATCTACAACGCAAAATCCATGTGTACGTGTGTGTATAGTGCTTCACAGTCCCCACTGTTCCATAAAGTGTATTTTTTATCTGTTTTTAAAAAAAATATTGCATCAGTTACCAGATGTGGAATAGAGTTCCATGTAGTCATGGCTCTTTGTAGTACTGTGTGACTCCCACAGTCTGTTCTGGATCTGGGGATTGTGAAGAGACCTCTTTGTGGCACCTGACCACACGACTGAACAGTAGTCCAGTTGTGACAAAACTAGGGCCTGTAGGACCTGCCTTGTTGATAGTGTTGGTGTGGTAGAAACTAGGGCCTGTAGGACCTGCCTTGTTGATAGTGTTGTTAAGAAGGTAGAAACTAGGGCCTGTAGAACCTGCCTTGTTGATAGTGTTGTTAAGAAGGTAGAAACTAGGGCCTGTAGGACCTGCCTTGTTGATAGTGTTGTTGAGAAGGTAGAAACTAGGGCCTGTAGGACCTGCCTTGTTGATAGTGTTGTTAAGAAGGTAGAAACTAGGGCCTGTAGGACCTGCCTTGTTGATAGTGTTGTTAGAAGGTTAGAAGGTAGAAACTAGGGCCTGTAGGACCTGCCTTGTTGATAGTGTTGTTTAAGAAGGCAGAGCAGTGCTTTATTATAGACAGACTTCTCCCCATCTTAGCTACTGTTGTATCAATATGTTTTGACCAGGACAGTTTACAATCCAGGGTTACTCCAAGCAGTTTAGTCACCTCAACTTGCTCAATTTCCACATTATTTATTACAAGATTTAGTTGAGGTTTAGGGTTTAGTGAATGATTTGTTTCAAATTCAATGTTTTTAGTTTTAGAAATATTTATGACCAACTTATTCCTTGCCACCCACTCTGAAACTAACTGCAGCTCTTTGTTAAGTGTTGCAGTCATTTCAATCGCTGTAGTAGCTGACGTGTATAGTGTTGAGTCATCCACATACATCGACACACTGGCTTTACTGTAACAAGCGTCGTTGTAGGTAGACCAAAATGCAGCGGGTATATTTAGCATCTTCTTTTATTGAAGGAAAAACAAAACACAAAACAAACGACGAAAACAGTCCCGTAAGGTGCACAGACTAAACAGGAAACAACCACCCACAAACACAAGTGAAAACACACACAACTAAATATGGCCTCCAATCAGAGATAACAACAAACAGCTGCCTCTGATTGGAGGTCATTGACAAAACTAACAGAGACATAGAAAAACTAGAAAAACCACATAGAAATAGAAAACATAGAAAACATAGAACATAAACCAAAAACCCCGAAACACACTAAACAAACACCCCCTGCCACGCCCTGACCAAACTACAATAACAAACACCCCCTGCCACGCCCTGACCAAACTACAATAACAAACAACCTCTTTTACTGGTCAGGACGTGACATTTACTCAAAGCCAGTGGCATGTCGTTAGTAAAGATTGAAAAAGTAAGGGGCCTAGACAGCTGCCCTGGTGAATTCCTGACTCTACCTGGATTATGTTGAAGAGGATTCCATTAAGGAATACCCTCTGTGTTCTGTTAGACAGGTAACTCCTTATCCACAACATAGCAGGGGGTGTAAAGCCATAAGACATATGGTTTTCTAGCAGCAGACTTTGATCGATAACGGCAACAGACAAACAGAAAACGCAGGTATAAATACACAGGAGATAATGGGGACAAATGGGAGACACCTGGTGGGGGGTGGAGATAAGGACAAGACAGGTGAAACAGATCAGGGTGTGACACAATCAAGAACAGCTAGGGGCCGCACTTGCCAACATTAGAAAAAAAATGTAAGCATCAGCCAATTAAAATCGTCAATGTAGTGTCACGTGATAGAACGTTACATTAAACTTAACCTTGAACTTAAACTTTTTTTCTAATGTTTAACATTTTCTACGTTTCATGACGGTTTGTACTGTTTGTACCGGTGTGCACGGTACTTCAACAGACTTTGAGGTTTGCTCCAGTTTGGTGGGTGTGGCCTGATCAATATGGGTGTGGCCACATGATAATCGCCCGGAGTCACCGTAATCACAACGCCGATCAACTAGTCGATCAATACCATGAGTTCTAAATCCACAGCTATAATCAAAGACCATGCAACCTTCCTCCGCTAGATATGCATTTGTTCATCTGTAAATGAATCTATGATTTGTTCCCTGTTGTCTGCTTGCTGTGTTACTAATGATTTGCCTATTTGTCAGGATCACAACATCTGCGTGGTTCAGCCCTGAACCAGCGGAGCAGGCAGATATATCAACCCCCCCCCTCCTCCATATGAAACTAAATGAACTAAACGCAAACAGGGAACATGATAAACACATGGGACCGCTTGTTGTTGAGGAGGGCAGGAGTGTCTCTTCTCTCCTCTTCTCTCTCTCTCTCTCTCTCCCCTCTCCTCTCCTCTCTTCTCCTCTCCTCTCCTCTCCTCTCCTCTCCTCTCCTCTCCTCTCCTCTCCTCTCCTCTCTTCTCTTCTCTTCAACTTAAATGCATTGACTTCACCTGACTAACAGGTTATTACATCAATCTAATTTCAACATAATCATCACAACTATGTCTACATTGAAATGGTGTAAAACATTCCACATAGAAATGAACCAACAACAAAAAATCATCCTATATTCAATTATGTAGAATTTCAAATTTCATTAGACATATTTTATTTGACCTTGTTCCATTGTTCATAGTAAGAAGAGAGAGGAGAGGAGAGGAGCGAGAGAGGAGAGAGAGAGAGAGAAAGAGAGAGAGAGAGAGGGAGAGAGGGAGAGGAGAGGAGAGGAGAGGAGGAGAGAGAGAGGAGAGAGAGAGGAGAGAGAGAACGAGAGAGAGAGAGACAGACAGAAAGAGAGAAAGAACAGGAAGGGTATATGGTCATGGCTGTGTGCCATGTCCCCGTGTCCAGAGTGGGGAATTATTGTTATTATTATGATTATAATGGAGCTGCTGGACAGCAGGCTTAATGAGCTGTGGGATGGAGCTGCTGGACAGCAGGCTTAATGAGCTGTGGGATGGAGCTGCTGGACAGCAGGCTTAATGAGCTGTGGGATGGAGCTGCTGGACAGCAGGCTTAATGAGCTGTGGGATGGAGCTGCTGGACAGCAGGCTTAATGAGCTGTGGGATGGAGCTGCTGGACAGCAGGTTTAATGAGCTGTGGGATGGAGCTGCTGGACAGCAGGCTTAATGAGCTGTGGGATGGAGCTGCTGGACAGCAGGCTTAATGAGCTGTGGCATGGAGCTGCTGGACAGCAGGCTTAATGAGCTGTGGGATGGAGCTGCTGGACAGCAGGCTTAATGAGCTGTGGGATGGAGCTGCTGGACAGCAGGCTTAATGAGCTGTGGGATGGAGCTGCTGGACAGCAGGCTTAATGAGCTGTGGGATGGAGCTGCTGGACAGCAGGCTTAATGAGCTGTGGGATGGAGCTGCTGGACAGGAGGCTTAATGAGCTGTGGGATGGAGCTGCTGGACAGCAGGCTTAATGAGCTGTGGGATGGAGCTGCTGGACAGCAGGTTTAATGAGCTGTGGGATGGAGCTGCTGGACAGCAGGCTTAATGAGCTGTGGGATGGAGCTGCTGGACAGCAGGCTTAATCAGCTGTGGGGGCTGGCTGAGCTCGCTCGTTAGCTCGTTGCATCCATTAAAATTAATTTTCTCTCTCCAAATGAATATTTATCAGTCAGGGTTGTGTTGATGCTTCGTTAAGCCGTAATATCAGTCAGAGAGAGTAACCTGGAAGGTGTTCTTCAGGGGTCGATGGACAACAGCCTGATCAGTGATCACTCCACAGGCCTCTCTCTCTAGTGCCTATTTCGCACTACTAGGCAGAGCTGAACCGAGCTGTACTGCGCTGGCCTGCTTGCATCCATCATATATCCAGGAAATGAATATCTGAGCCTGTACTGGTGGATGTGAACTAGCTCGATCACTGCTCATTAACGGTACAGGTCTCCTAGTCTAGTTTAAACTGACTGAACCAGTGAGCGCAACATTCAGTCTGGTTTATCAAAGCTACGGGCCTCCCCGAACAGAGGAAGTCAAAGACGTAAGGGGTACACACACACACACACACACACACACACACACACACACACACACACACACACACACACACATACACACACACACACACACACACACACACACACACACACACACACACACACACACACACACACACATACACACACACACACACACACACACACACACACACACACACACACACACACACACACACACACACACACACACACACACACACACACACACACACACACACACATACACACACACACACACACACACACACATACACACACACACACACACACACACACACGCAAACTTCAAAAACGCAGCGTCACAACACTCAAGACTTTCTCCGAAATCAGATTTTCTTATTTTCATTCAATAATTCATTCATTCAATCATGGGAGAATAGTTGCAGGGTTCACAGTTCAACATAAACCCAGTCTGACAATACACTGTACATTATTATAGCATTCACTGGAGTTTCACCAAAAAGGGGATTTTGTAAAGTTGATTTTGTAAAGTTGATTTTGTAAAGTTGTTTATCAATGGGGTAATAGCTAATGAGTAGTCTCTCCAGACATCCGTGTTGCTTCGAATGACAAAGACAGGAAATTAGTCCCAGGATTGGACTGTTGTAAAGCGAAAGGAAATCAGTCCCAGGATTGGACTGTTGTATAGCGAAAGGAAATCAGTCCCAGGATTGGACTGTTGTAAAGCGAAAGGAAATCAGTCCCAGGATTGGACTGTTGTAAAGCGAAAGGAAATCATAAAGGAGGAGGATTCAAATGCCGATCTGACTGTGTTGTGTATACATTTGATGAATATAGTACAATACAATACAATACAATACAATAAAATATCATATAATATAATATACAATAAAATACAATAAAATACAATATAATATAATACAATAAAATACAATACAATACAATAAAATATCATATAATATAATATACAATAAAATACAATAAAATACAATATAATATAATACAATAAAATACAATACAATACAATAAAATATCATATCATATAATATACAATAAAATACAATAAAATACAATATAATATAATACAATAAAATACAATACAATAAAATATCATACAATATAATACAATTTAATACAATATAATATAATGCAATATAATATAATATAATACAATATAATACAATATAATATAATATAATATAATACAATACAATACAATATACTATAATATAATATAATACAATATAATATAATATAATATAATAATATAATATAATAAAATATAATTTAATATAATATAATATAATATAATAAAATATAATACAATACAATACAATATAATATAATATAATAATATAGTACAATAAAATACAATACAATTATAATATAATAACATAATACAATATACTATAATATAATGCAATATAATATAATACAATATAATACAATAAAATACAATATAATCTAATAATATAATACAATATAATACAATATAATATAATATAATACAATATAATGCAATATAATATAATATAATATAATATGGTCCCGTGTGGCTCAGTTGGTAGAGCATGGTGTTTGCAACGCCAGGGTTGTGGGTTTGATTCCCACTGGGGACCAGTTTGGGAAAAAAAATGTATGAAATGTATACATTCACTACTGTAAGTCGCTCTGGATAAGAGTGTCTGCTAAATGACTAAAATGTAAATATAATAGAATGTAATATAATAGTAGTACTGGAATTGGAGAGGGTTGCCGTGGCCCCGAGAGGCTCACATGTACACACACACATCAGGGGTTATACAATCTGCATTAGATTAGATGCTTTAGTTTTCTCTTGAGAGACAGCCAGAGAGAGAGACAGCCGGAGAGAGAGAGACAGCCGGAGAGAGAGAGACAGGCAGAGAGAGAGACAGCCAGAGAGAGAGAGAGAGAAAGACAGACAGAGACAGCCAGAGAGAGAGAGACAGCCAGAGAGAGAGACAGCCGGAGAGAGAGAGACAGCCAGAGAGAGAGACAGCCAGAGAGAGAGAGACAGCCAGAGAGAAAGAGACACAGTCGGAGAGAGAGAGACAGCCAGAGAGAGAGACAGACAGAGAGAGACAGCCAAAGCGATAGAGACAGCCAGAGAGAGAGACAACCAGAGAGAGAATAGCCAGAGAGAGAGACAGCCAGCCAGTCAGACCTCAGAGTTCCCATTCCCTCCCTTCTCCTCCCCTCTCCTCTCTTCCCCTCCCTCCCTCCCCCTCTTCTCTTCTCTTCTCTCCTCTCCTCTCCTCTCCCTTCTCCTCTCCTCTCCCTCTCCTCTTCCTCTCCTCTCCTCTCCTCTCCTCTCTTCTCCTCTCCTCTTCCTCTCCTCTCCTCTCCTCTCCTCTCCTCTCCTCTCCTCTCCTCTCCTCTCCTCTCTTCTCTTCTCCTCTCCTCTTCCTCTCCTCTCCTCTCTTCTCCTCTCCTCTCCTCTCCTCTCCTCTCCTCTCCTCTCCTCTCCTCTCTTCTCTTCTCCTCTCCTCTCCTCTCCTCTCCTCTCCTCTCCTCTTGGCTGGTGCACCGCTGCTCTCAACTTGTAGCAGAGAGAGACACATCTGGTAGTTTAAAGGACCCTGTTTTTTCCTGTGTGTGTGTGTGTGTGTGTGTGTGTGTGTGTGTGTGTGTGTGTGTGTGTGTTTTTACTCTGAAGTCCATAGACAAAGCCAGTCACTTTCCAGAGAATGAAACCATCTGCTGGGAAAATACCTCCACAGTTATACATTTTATCAAAACCATTAGTGGGGCTGAAATAATGTCTGTATATGAAAAGGCACGCTATATCCTAAATAGGGCTCTGGTCTAAAGTAGTGCACTACATAGGGAATAGGGTTCCATAGGGCTCTGGTCTAAAGTAGTGCACTATATAGGGAATAGGGTTCTATAGGGCTTTGGTCTAAAGTAGTGCACTACATAGGGAATAGGGTTCCATAGGGCTCTGGTCTAAAGTAGTGCACTATATAGGGAATAGGGTTCTATAGGGCTCTGGTCTAAAGTAGTGCACTATATAGGGAATAGGGTTCCATAGGGCTCTGGTCTAAAGTAGTGCACTATATAGGGAATAGGGTTCTATAGGGCTCTGGTCTAACGTAGTGCACTATATATAGGGAATAGGGTGCCATTTGGGATGCAGCCCTGTAGACACACTGAACTAATGATCTGAAAGGTCTTTTAAAAAACATACAAGTATTGTTTTCTGTTACTCAATGTTTCCATTCATACTTTAAACACGTGTTACCACATTGGGGTTTTACTGGTTAACTTGTGGGATATATACAGAGGTGGGGGCCCATTCACACGGGCTACTCAAAATGTATGAACCTATTAATGAAGTATGAGGCTGTGTAGAGCAGGGTAGAGTAGAATAAAGTAGAGTCTAGTAGAATAAAGCATAGTAGAATAAAGTATAGTAGAATAAAGTATAGTAGAATAAAGTATAGTAGAATAAAGCATAGTAGAATAAAGTATAGTAGAATAAAATATAGTAGAATAAAGTATAGTAGAATAAAGTATAGTAGAATAAAATATAGTAGAATAAAGCATAGTAGAATAAAGTATAGTAGAATAAAATATAGTAGAATAAAGTATAGTAGAATAAAGTATAGTAGAATAAAATATAGTAGAATAAAGTAAAGTCCAGTGGAATAAAGTATAGTATAATAAAGTATAGTATAATAAAGTATAGTAGAATAAAGTAAAGTCCAGTGGAATAAAGTATAGTATAATAAAGTATAGTAGAATAAAGTATAGTAGAATAAAGTATAGTATAGCAGAATAAAGTAGGGTATATTAGAGTATAGTAGAATAAAGTAGGGTATATTAGAGTATAGCAGAATAAAGTAGAGTATATTAGAGTATAGTAGAATAAAGTATAGTAGAATAAAGTAGGGTATATTAGAGTATAGCAGAGTAAAGTAGAGTATATTAGAGTATAGTAGAATAAAGTATAGTAGAATAAAGTATAGTAGAATAAAGTAGGGTATATTAGAGTATAGCAGAATAAAGTAGAGTATATTAGAGTATAGTAGAATAAAGTATAGTAGAATAAAGTAGGGTATATTAGAGTATAGCAGAATAAAGTAGAGTATATTAGAGTATAGTAGAATAAAGTATAGTAGAATAAAGTAGGGTATATTAGAGTATAGCAGAATAAAGTAGGGTATATTAGAGTATAGTAGAATAAAGTAGAGGAGAATAAAGTAGGTTAAGTAGAGTAGAGTTTAATCAATTATAGTGAGTAGAATAAAGTAGAGTTTGAGTGGAATAAAATAGAGTATATTAGAATAAAGTATAATATAATAAAGTAAAGTCCAGTGGAATAAAGTGTAGTATTATACAATATAGTATGACAGCATAAAGTAGAGTAGAATAAAGTAGAGTAGATTAGAATAAAGTAAAGTAAAATAAAATACCATACAATATAGTAGAATACAGTAGAGTAGAGTAGAACAACGTAGGGTAGAATACAGTAGAGTAGAGTAGAGTAGGGAAAAGTATAGTATAGTAGAGTTAAGTAGCGTAGAGTAGAGAAGAACAACATTTATTAGAGTATAATAAAGTAGAGAATGGTAGAATAACGTAGAGTATAGTATAGTAGAACACAGTATTGTAGAAAACAATATAGTATAGCGGAATAAAGTAGAGTAGATAAGAATAAAGTAAAGTAGAATAAAGTATAAAGTATAGCGGAATAAAGTACAGTAGAGTATAGTAGAGTAAAGTCAAGTAGAATAAAGTATAAAGTATAGCGGAATAAAGTACAGTAGAGTATAGTAGAGTAAAGTCAAGTAGAATAAAGTATAAAGTATAGCGGAATAAAGTACAGTAGAGTATAGTAGAGTAAAGTCAAGTAGAATAAAGTCGAGTAAAGTAGAATAAAGTAGAGTACAATAACAGAGAGTAGAATAAAGTAGAATAAAGTAGAATAAAGTTGGATATAGTATAATAAAGTAGAGCAGAATAACATATAATATAATAAAGTAGAGTAAAGTAGAGTAGAGTAGAGTATAGTAGAAAAATATATAGTAGAGTAGATTTTAGTAGAATAAAGTAGATTTTAGTAGAATAAAGTAGAGTATAGTATAATAAAGTAGAGTAGAATAAAGTAGGGTATATTAGAGTATAGTACAATAAAGTCAAGTAGAAAAAAGTAGATTCAGGTAGAGTATAGTAGAATAAAGTAGAATAGAGTAGAATAAAGTATAGTAGAATAAGGGTACAGAAGAATAAAGTAGAGTACAGTAAGATAAAGTAGAGTACAGTGGACTAAAGTAGCGTATAGCAGAGTATAGTAGAATAATGTTTTATTTTTTATTTATTTCACCTTTATTTAACCAGGTAGGCAAGTTGAGGACAAGTTCTCATTTACAATTGCGACCTGGCCAAGATAAAGCAAAGCAGTTCGACACATACAACAACACAGAGTTACACATGGAGTAAAACAAACGTACAGTCAATAATACAGTAGAAAAATAAGTCTATATACAATGTGAGCAAATGAGGTGAGATAAGGGAGGTAAAGGCAAAACAGGCCATGGTGGCAAAGTAAATACAATATAGCAAGTAAAACACTGGAATGGTAGATTTGCAGTGGAAGAAAGTGCAAAGTAGAAATAGAAATAATGGGGTGCAGAGGAGCAAAATAAATAAATACAGTAGCGGAAGAGGTAGTTGTTTGGGCTGTTTACAGATGGGCTATGTACAGGTGCAGTGATCTGTGAGCTGCTCTGACAGCTGGTGCTTAAAGCTAGTGAGGGAGATAAGTGTTTCCAGTTTCAGAGATTTTTGTAGTTCGTTCCAGTCACTGGCAGCAGAGAACTGGAAGGAGAGACGGCCAAAGTAGGAATTGGCTTTGGGGGTGACCAGAGAGATATACCTGCTGGAGCGCGTGCTACAGGTGGGTGCTGCTATTGTGACCAGCGAGCTGAGATAAGGGGGGACTTTACCTAGCAGGGTCTTGTAGATGACCTGGAGCCAGTGGGTTTGGCGACGAGTATGAAGCGAGGGCCAGCCAACGAGAGTGTACAGGTCGCAGTGGTGGGCAGTATATGGGGCTTTGGTGACAAAACGTATGGCACTGTGATAGACTGCATCCAGTTTATTGAGTAGGGTATTGGAGGCTATTTTGTAAATGACATCACCGAGGTTAAGGATCGGTAGGATGGTCAGTTTTACGAGGGTATGTTTGGCAGCATGAGTGAAGGATGTTTTGTTGCGAAATAGGAAGCCAATTCTAGATTTAATTTTGGATTGGAGATGCTTAATGTGAGTCTGGAAGGAGAGTTTACAGTCTAACCAGACACCTAGGTATTTGTAGTTGTCCACATATTCTAAGTCAGAACCGTCCAGAGTAGTGATGCTGGACGGGCGGGCAGGTGCGGGCAGCGATCGGTTGAAGAGCATGCATTTAGTTTTACTTGTATTTAAGAGCAGTTGGAGGCCATGGAAGGAGAGTTGTATGGCATTGAAGCTCGTCTGGAGGGTTGTTAACACAGTGTCCAAAGAAGGGCCAGAAGTATACAGAATGGTGTCGTCTGCGTAGAGGTGGATCAGAGACTCACCAGCAGCAAGAGCGACATCATTGATGTATACAGAGAAAAGAGTTGGCCCAAGAATTGAACCCTGTGGCACCCCCTTAGAGGGGGTGTAGAGCATAATATATGTAGAGCATAATATAGTAGAATAAAGTATAGTAGAATAAAATAACGTTTAGTAGAATAACGTAGTTAGTAGAATAAAGCAGAGTCGAATAAAGTGGAGTATATTTGAAAAAAATTATAGTAGAATAAAATATAGTATAGTAGAATAAAGTAGAGTTTAGTAGAACAAAGTGAAATATAGTATAATGAAGTAGGGTATAGTAGAATAAAGCAGAGTAAAATAAAGTAGGGTATTGCATAACAAAGTAGAGTATAGTATAATACAGTAGAGTATAGCAGAATAAAATATATTATATTAGAGTATAGTATAATAATGTTAGAGTCGAGTTGAATAAAGTATAGTGAATTAGAGTAGAGTATAGTAGAATAAAGTATAGAAGAGTAGAATAAAGCAGAGTATAGTAGAATAAAGTATAGTAGAGTAGAATAAAGTAGAGTATAGTAGAATAAAGTATAGTAGAGTAGATTAAAGCAGAGTATAGTATAATAAAGTAGAGTATAGTAGAATAAAGTAGAGTGTAGTAAAATACAGTATAGTAGAAAGCAATATAGTACAGTGGAATAAAATAGAGTATAGTAAGATAAATTAGAATAAAATATATAGTAGAATAAAGTATAGTAGAATAACGTAGAGAAGAATAAAGTAGAGTATAGTTGGATAAAGTATAGTATAGTATAATAATGTTGAATAGAATAGAGTATAGTAGAATAAAGTATAGTAGAGTAGAAAAAAGTAGAGTAAAGTGTAGTAGAAGAAAGTATAGTGTAGTAGAATGAAGTTGAGTATAGTAGAATAACGTTGAGTACAAGGGTACCGTAGAAGAAAGTAAAAGTAGAGTAAAGTTGAGTATAGTAGAATACAGTAAAGTGGAATAAAGTAGAGTATAGTAGAATGTAGTATAGCAGGATAATGAAGAGTGAAGTAGAGCAGAGTATAGTAAGGTAGAGTTTAGTAGAATAAAGTAGAGTTTAGTAGAATAAAGTAATGTATAGTAGAATACAGTAGAGTATATTAGAATAAAGTAATGTATAGTAGAATAAAGTAATGTTTAGTAGAATACAGTAGAGTTTAGTAGAATAAAGTAGAGTATATTAGAATAAAGTAATGTATAGTAGAATAAAGTAATGTTTAGTAGAATACAGTAGAGTTTAGTAGAATAAAGTAATGTATAGTAGAATAAAGTAATGTTTAGTAGAATAAAGTAGAGTATATTAGAATAAAGTAATGTATAGTAGAATAAAGTAATGTATAGTAGAATAAAGTAGACTATAGTAGAATAAAGTCGAGTATAGTAGAATAACGTAGAGCAGAATAACGTGGAGTATATTATAATAAAGAAAAGTATAGTGGAATAAAGTAGAGTATAGTAGAATAAAGTGTAGTATAGTAGACTAAAGTAGAGTATAGTAGAATAAAGTGTAGTATAGTAGACTAAAGTAGAGATAGTATAATGAAGTAGAGCAGAATAAAGTATAGTAGAATAAAGTAGAGTATAGAAGGCAGACGGACCCTTACAGATGAAGCCAGTGTTGTTGTCCCACAGTACGCTGGAACAGGAAGGAATGTTGGACTAGGAAGGAATGTTGAGACAGACTCAGAGGTTTATGTCTCTGTAGGGGGAATGTGGGAGGAGAGGAGGGAGATGGTGGAAATATCAGCATGTGTGGTGTGTCTGTACCCTGCTTCAGTGTGTGCGTGTGACTGCGCGCGTACGTGCCTGTGTGTGTGTGTGTGTGTGTGTGTGTGTGTGTGTGTGTGTGTGTGACTGCGCGCGTACGTGCCTGTGTGTGTGTGTGTGTGTGTGTGTGTGTGTGTGTGTGTGTGTGTGTGTGTGTGTGTGTGTGTGTGGGTGGGTGCGGGTGTGTGTGCGTGTGTGAGTGTGGGTGGGTGCGTGTGTGTGTGTGGGTGGGTGGGTGTGTGTGTGTGTGGGTGTGGGTGTGGGTGGGTGTGTGTGTATGGGTGGGTGGGTGGGTGGGTGGGTGTGTGTGTATGGGTGGGTGGGTGGGTGGGTGGGTGTGTGTGTATGGGTGGGTGGGTGGGTGTGTGTGTGTGTGTGGGTGTGGGTGGGTGTGTGTGTGTGTGTGGGTGTGGGTGGGTGCGGGTGTGTGCATGGACTTCTCTTCCTTCCCTTCCAACCTTCCTTAACATCACTGTTAGAAAGGGAACAAACAGTGGGACACATGCACACAGACATCAACACATTCAGCGAGCACTCTGGGTAGTGCAGTATGGAACACTACCACATAGTGAACTCTGGGTAGTGCAGTATGGAACACTACCACATAGTGAACTCTGGGTAGTGCAGTATAGAACACTACCACATAGTGAACTCTGGGTAGTGCAGTATGGAACACTACCACATAGTGAACTCTGGGTAGTGCAGTATAGAACACTACCACATAGTGAACTCTGGGTAGTGCAGTATGGAACACTACCACATAGTGAACTCTGGGTAGTGCAGTATGGAACACTACCACATAGGGAACTCTGGGTAGTGCAGTATGGAACACTACCACATAGGGAACTCTGGGTAGTGCAGTATGGAACACTACCACATAGGGAACTCTGGGTAGAGCAGTATGGAACACTACCACATAGTGAACTCTGGGTAGTGCAGTATGGAACACTACCACATAGTGAACTCTGGGTAGTGCAGTATGGAACACTACCACATAGTGAACTCTGGGTAGTGCAGTATGGAACACTACCACATAGGGAACTCTGGGTAGAGGGTGGCAGAGCAGGCTTTGACGATCAGTCATTTTTTGTTGTGTGGATGCATTGATTTACAGCATTTAGGACATAACGAGTCAGCAGAGAGGTTGTGAAATGCTCAGGGACTGGGGGGAGCTGAGAGGGAGAGGGAGGAGCTGAGAGGGAGAGGGGGGAGCTGAGAGGGAGGCAGTAAACAAGAAGGAGAAAGAGAAGAAAAACGCGTTATGAAGCAGAATAAGGAGAACTTTGGATATTAAAATCCAAATGTGCAGATATCATGTCACTAAAATTTAGACACAAATACTTAAATTTAACAACCTTTCAGTTCTAAACTGCTTGGCAGGTTTTTAAAGTCCACACCCTGGGTAATGTAGCTCTATTTTTAAGGACGCGTTCACAATGCGAACCCCTTAACAGACGAAAAACGGAGGTGTTACCTCATAGCTCAGTGGATGGTACCATGAGAGAGAGAGAGAGAGAGAGAGAGAGAGAGAGAGAGAGAGAGAGAGAGAGAGAGAGAGAGAGAGAGAGAGAGAGAGAGAGAGAGACAGAGAGAGAGAGAGAGAGAGAGAGAGAGAGAGAGAGAGAGAGAGAGAGAGGTGTGAAGATGAAACTAGCTGTTAGATCCCCTTGGGGGTATGTTTTCACGTCTTTAGATGAGATGAGATCTGACTACATTAAGTTGTATTAGCTGTATTAGCTGGAAAGAAAAACATTTAATTTGGAATGAATGCACACAACTGATAATTTGTTAATTAGATATTGTCGTTTGGAGTTGGCAGGCGTTTATTTCTCCATTTATCCAGTAGATACAGTTGAAGTCGGAAGTTTACATACACTGAGGTTGGAGTCATTAAATCTCGTTTTTCAACCACTCCACAAATTTTTTGTTAACAATCTATAGTTTTGGCAAGTCGGTTAGGACATCTACTTTGTGCATGACACAAGTAATGTTTCCAACAATTGTTTACAGACAGATTATTTCACTTATAATTCACTGTATCACATTTCCAGTGGAGTCAGAAGTTTACATACACTAAGTTGACTGTGCCTTTAAACAGCTTGGAAAATTCCAGAAAATGATGTCATGGCTCTAGAAGCTTATGTTAGGCTAATTGGTGTCATTTGAGTCAATTGGAGATGTACCTGTGGATGTATTTCAAGGCCTACCATCAAACTCAGTGCCTCTTTGCTTGACATCATGGGAAAATCAAAATAAATCAGCCAAGACCTGATAAAAAAATTGTCGACCTCCACAAGTCTGGTTCATCCTTGGGAGCAATTTCCAAATGCCTGAAGGTACCACATTCATCTGTACAAACAATAGTACGCAAGTATAAACACCATTGGACCACGCAGCCGTCATACCGCTCAGGAAGGAGACATGTTCTGTTTCCTAGAGATGGACGTACTTTGGTGCAAAAAGTGCAAATTAATCCTAGAACAACAGCAAAGGACCTTGTGAAGATGCTACAGGAAACAGGTACAAAAGTATCAATATCCACAGTAAAACGAGTCATATATCAACATAACCTGGGGTGGCAGGTAGCCTAGGGGTTAGAGCGTTGGACTAGCAACCGAAAGATTGCAAAATCGAATCCCTGAGCTGACAAGGTAAAAATCTGTCGTTCTGCACCTGAACAAGGCAGTCAACCCACTGTTCCTAGGCTGTCATTGAAAATAAGAATTTGTGCTTAACTGACTTGCCTAGTTAAAAAAGCAGGTACAAAAGTATTTATATCCACAGTAAAACAAGTCCTATATTGACATAACCTGAAAGGCCGCTCAGCAAGAAAGAAGCCACTGCTCCAAAATTGCCATAAAAAAGCCAGACTACGGTTTGCAACTGCACATGGGGATGAAGATTGTACTTTTTGGAGAAATGTCCTCTGGTCTGATGAAACAAAAATAGAACTGTTTGGCCGTAATGACCATCGCTATGTTTGGAGGAAAAAGGGGGAGGCTTGCAAGGAGGGACTGGTGCACTTCACATCATGAGGAAAGAAAATGATGTGGAATTATTGAAGCAACATCTCAAGACATCAGTCAGGAAGTTAAAGCTTGGTCGCAAATGGGTCTTCCAAATGGACAATGACCCCAAGCATACTTCCAAAGTTGTAGCAAAATGGCTTATGGACAACAAAGTCAAGGTATTAGAGTTGCCATCACAAAGCCCTGACCTCAATCCTATAGAAAACGTGTGGGAAGAACTGAAAAAGTGTGTGCGAGCAAGGAGGCCTACAAACCTGACTCAGTTACACCAGCTCTGTCAGGAGGAATGGTCAAAAATTCACCCAACTTATTGTGGGAAGCTTGTGGCAGGCTACCCGAAATGTTTGACCCAATTTAAACAATTTAAAGGCAATGCTACCAAATACTAATTGAGTGTATGTAAACTTCTGACCCACTGGGAATGTGATGAAATAAATAAAAGCTGAAATAAATAATTCTCTCTACTATTATTCTCTCTACTATTATTCTCTCTACTATTATTTCAAATTCTTAAAATAAAGTGGTGATCCTAACTGACCTAAAACAGGGTATTTTTACTAGGATTAAATGTCAGTAATTGTGAAAAACTGAGTTTAAATGTGTTTGGCTAAGGTGTATGTAAACTTCCGACTTCAACTGTATGATATGACCACCGTATAAATTGCTCAGTTTACAAACATACACTACATGACCAAAAGTATGTGGACACCTGCTCGTCCAACATCTCATTCCAAAATCATGGGCATTAATATGGAGTTGGCCCCCCTTTGCTGCTATAACAGCCTCCACTCTTCTGGGAAGGCTTTCCACTAGATGTTGGAACATTGCTGCGGGGACTTGCTTCCATTCAGCCACAAGAGCATTAGTGAGGTCGGGCACCGATGTTGGGCGATTAATTAGGCCTGGCTCGCTGTCAGCGTTCCAATTCATCCCAAAGGTGTTCAATGGGGTTGAGGTCAGAGCTCTGTGCAGGCCAGTCAAGATCTTCCACACTGATCTTGACAAACCATTTCTGTATGGGTCTCTTTTTGTGCACAGGGGCATTGTCCACAGAATCATGCTGAAATAGAAAAGGGCCTTCGCCAAACTGTTGCCACAAAGTTGGAAGAACAGAATCGTCTAAAATGTCATTGTATGCTGTAGTGTTAAGATTTCCCTTCACTGGAACTAAGGGGCCAGAACCATGAAAAACAACCCCAGACCATTATTCTTCCTCCACCAAACTTTACAGTTGGCACTATGCATTTAGACAGGTAGCGTTTTCCTGGCATCTGCCAAACCCAGATTAGTCCGTCGGACTGCCAGATGGTGAAGCGTGATTCATCACTCCAGAGAACGAGTTTCCACGGCTCCAGAGTCCAATTGTGCCGAGCTTTACACCAATCCAACCGACGCCTGGCATTCCCGATAGTGATCTTAGGCTTGTGTACGGCTGCTCGGCCATGGAAACCCATTTCATGAAGATCCAGACGAAAAGTTATTGTGCTGACGTTGCTATCTGAGGAAATTTGGAACTCGGTAGTGAGTGTTGCAATCGAGGACAGACGATTTTTACCCGCCACACACTTCAGCACTCGGCGGTCCCGTTCTGTGAGCTTGTGTGTCCTACCACTTCGCGGCTGAGCCGTTGTTGCTCCTAGATATTTCCACTTCACAATAACAGGACTTACAGCTGACCGGTGCAGCTCTAGCATCCTAGGACGGCGCCACGTTGGAAGTCACTGAGCTCTTCAGTACGGGCCATTCTACTGCCAGTGTTTGTATATGGAGATTGCATGGCTATGTGCTCGATTTTATACACCAGTCAGCAATGGGGGTGTGGCTGAAATACCCGAATCCACTCATTTGAAGGGTTGACCACATTATTTTGTATGTGTGGTGTATTTCTGGTCAAAATGTAGTCATGTATTGAGCCCTGTATTTTAGTCCTATTTAGTGAAATACTATAGATGATGAGATCAGGTTGCTCCATTGGATAGTTGAAGGAGAATGATTGATATGTAATGTGAGTCATATCTGACTGTCCTTCTCTCCTGTCCAACATGCTTCAGTAATAAACCCAAACCAGACTACAGTGGCAGAGGAAGGACATCTGTCCAGGACCCGAATGGAACCCTATTCCCTATATAGTGCACAACTTCAGACCAGAGCCCTATGAAACCCTATTCCCTATATAGGGCACTAACTTTGCCCGCACGTGCACGTGACCAACCTACTTCCCTCCAGCCATGAAGACAGACAGAGACAGGAGTGCTGGTTAGGCCCTGGCATTACGCTGCCCTGCGGGAAGCAACTGGTACAACACACCTTACACAGTATCTGTAACAGTAGTGGTCAGGGTCCCCGGAGCATTTAGTTTAGTTGTGATACAAGTATTTGGACGCTGACACAGGTTTCTCTGTTTTGGTTCTGTACTGCAGCACAATACAATTATACAATGACTGCTAGGTTAAAGTGCAGACTGTCAGCTTTCATTTGATAGAGGGGAGAGGGGGAGTAGGGGATGAGAGGCTGGTCTCAGATGATCCCGCAGGTGAAGAAGCCGGATGTGGAGGCCCTGGGCTGGCGTGGTTACATGTGGTCTGCGGTTGTGAGGCCGCTGGCAACAGCTCTGGTGGACGTTCCTGCAGTCAACATGCCAATTGCACTCTCCCTCAAAGCTTGAGACATCTGTGACATTGGGTTGTGTGACAAAACTGCACTTTTTTTTAGAGTGGCCTTTTATAGTCCCCAGCACAAGGTGCACCTGTGTAATGATCATGCTGTTTAATCAGCTTCTTGATATGCCACACCTGTCAGGTGGATGGATTATCTTAGCAAAGGAGAAATGCTCACTAACAGGAATGTAAACTAATTTGTGCACAATATTTGAGAGAAATAAGCTTTTTTTTGTGTGAGTAATGGAATGTTTCTGCAATCTTTTTGTTTCAGCTCATGAAACATGGGACTTTACATGTTGCATACACAGTATCGTGGCAGGAGAATACATATTGTGGCAGGAGAATACAGAGCTTAGAGTCTAAGTAGGTACTTCCTATGCGACAGGGTTTCTGGAGAATGTAGTTTTAGTTGTGATACAATGAGCTCCAAAAGTATATAGCAAATGTATACAACAAATGTGTGTTGTCACAAGCTTAATGTAGTCATTGGGTGCTATGAAGATGGGGCTAAATTCTTAACGTTTTACTACTTTAATACAAATACAAGTGAATTTGTCCCAATACTTTTGGTCCCCTGAAATGGGTGGACTATGTACAAAAAGTGCTGTAAACTAAACGGTTCATTACTAAGTGGATGAAAATACTATCAAATGAAAGAGCTGATGAAACTGAGGAGTATTTCTGTCTGTAATAAAGCCCCTTTGTGGGGAAAAAACGAATTATGATTTTGATGGACCTGGCTCCCCAGTGGGTGGGCCTATGCCCTCCCAGGTCCACCCATGGCTGTGCCCCTGTCCAGTCATGTAAAATCCATAGATTAGGGCCTAATTCCTTTATTTCAATTGACTGATTTCCTTATATGAATTGTAATAGTAAAATCTTGAAAATTGTTGCATGTTGTGTTTATGTTTTTTATTCAGTGTAGTTTCCTCATTATAAATGACGAGTAGTGATATATTAGTTGTTTCATGGAGAGAAAGGATTCATTCCTTGAACCATCTAAAGTCTTTCTGTCGTCACGTTGCTGTTGTTATGTACGGAAATGAGATATTATCACCGTCTGCAACAAAACAACGGTGAAAAACAGCGTATGACCTGTCTCATCTGTCAACACACATCACTCTGTAGCACCTGTTTTCTGGGTGGCACAAAGCAGCTTTTCACATTCTGTTGTCGTACAGGTTGCTGCTGTTACAGAACACGATGTATTACAAGTGTTAACAGCACAGAGTATATATGAATATATATATACTCTGTGCTGGTCCCGTGTGGCTCAGTTGGTAGAGCATGGTGTTTGCAATGCCAGGGTTGTGGGTTCGATTCCCACGGGGGACCAGTACGGGAAGAAAAAAAAATAAATGTATGAAATGTATGCATTCACTACTGTAAGTCGCTCTGGATAAGAGCGTCTGATAAATGACTAAAATGTTTAAAAAAAAGTAAAATGAATGTCAAGACATCAAGTACACACGTCACATACTGTACGCTGACATTTGTCATTGTCAAGATTTTTCCTGTAGAATCCGTCTGTCTCTCTCTCGCTCTCTCACACCATATAATATCTCTCTCTCTCTCTCTCTCTCTCTCTCTCTCTCTCGCTCTCTCACCATATAATCTCTCTCTCTCTCTCGCTCTCTCACACCATATAATCTCTCTCTCTCTCTCTCTGTCTCTCACCATATAATCTCTCTCTCTCTTTCAATTAAATGTCAATTCAAGGGGCTTTATTGGCATGGGAAACATATGTTAACATTGCCAAAGCAAAGTGAAATGGATAAACCAAAGTGAAATAAACAAT